>NW_025048238.1:0-203048 GCF_018831695.1 Puntigrus tetrazona
TTCTGCAAGCGCTCTTTGTAGGTGTACATATGCGAGGCGGATTTAAGTAGTGTTTTTTTTTTTTTGTATTTGAAAATGGTATTTCTTTTTTTCTTTTACATGCTATAAGTAGTTTGTTTTGCGTAACTGATTGTAGACTATTCCTTTGCCGAGGAGAAAAGAAGAAAGGCTCTATTTTTGGATGTTTTCACATTTGTATTGTGCTGGAAAGCAGGAAAAAAAAAACAAAACACACACACACACACACACAAGCGATGAAGTGTATGCATTAAAAAAATATATATACAGTGTGGAGACTCCTAGTGTATTTAGGATCAAAGCCAATTTAAGAAGAAAGATGCAGCCAGTATTGATGCTGATCGGACGTTTGCTAGAAAACAAACAAAAATCCATCATGTGAAATAATAAGTTATGTATTTTTTGTCTGTAGTTGTTATTGCTGTATTACGATGTCAAATAGTACAAATACTTTGAATAAAAAAGATATGTTAAAGAGTGTGTTTGAGCGGATACTTGTAGAACACGTGTTTGTTGGGGAAATTGTCGCGGTGGTTTCCCAGCTTTCAAAAGACCACACAATATTGTACTCTTGAAAATAAAGGCGCCTTAAATGGTTCCTTAAATAACCTGTAACAGCCAAGAGAACCTTTCTGTGAAGCAAGGTTCTTCCGACTATACAAAAAGAGGTGGTTCTTTGTGGAACCAAAAGCGGCTGTGAGGAACCTTTTCAGCTCCTTTAAAGGGTTCTAAGGCGTGAGTCGTTTCAGTGATTTGGATCCTGTTGTTTTGACTTGCATTAGGCCTGATGTCATGAAGTCAGGCAGAGGATGTGGGATTTGTGTATGTCATGAAGTATTTTTGCAGATACCCGGTGCAGCTCTGCTTGACAATGCGTTGAGTTGTGGTCTTTTTGAGCTGTACTTGGCTTCCTGTCCTCCTCCGCTGAGCAGGATGCCTCACATTGTCGTTGTCGGTCTGCGCTGCTGAGCTCGAGGGGGCCTCTGGAGGGCCAAAGGCATCCTGGGACTTCCTCTGCCACCCGGCCCTCCATTAACCCTCTTACTGGACCTTTTATGGCTTCGTGAGGACAGAGCCTCGTCTCTCAGCCCTTCCAGAGCTTTAAGCGCACAGGCGCAGCAGAAAGATGGCTACGACGCTGCATGAATTCCGCGCAGTTTACGGATCCTAAGATGTTCCCAGAGTTCTTCAGATCCAGTCGGAAATATATTGTCAAGGTAAGAGTAAAACTGGGGCCGTTCATTCATCTGCTCTTAGTGGGGAAAAATAATAGCTGCAATTACGCACACATTGTAAAACTCAAAACGCTCGTGTACACACTTATCAGTGTAGATAAGAAACAGTTAGCTACAGAGAAACGTTGGAAATAGTGGAAAGAATACTGATCATTCATTAGCTTGCTGTTTTTTTTTTTTTAAATGCTGCTTTTTTTAAATAATGGGTGAAATAGGTAATACAATCCCGCCTTTCTCGGTTTATGTTGAAGCTTTAAAGATGAACCCGTTTTTACTTCCTAGTTTTCAATATTTAAGTAACTCTAACTAGCAAGAAAAAGACTGAAATTGTCAATTAAAGAAACAAAGTTAAATTCATTTTCAAACCACATGATGCCGAGCGGAAACCCACTTCTTTCTGATCTTTTTCGAGTTCCTTTAAGTTCGTAATATGTCTTTTGTGATGTCATTTATATGCTCACAATAGCACTCCACGCTTTCGCCAGCTGCCACAAAATGGATTGCGATACCATGAAAGGTTTGTAACATCTTTTAACATGCTTCTTTTTTTTTTTTTCCTTTTTCAGGTTGCGTATACGAGATGTTTGGAAGAGAGTGCTCTCTTTCGACAGGAGATTTGCTGAAAATCATTGATATCACCATCACCAGGTTCACTGCTCGGACCTCCAGCAAAACTGAGATCGAGATTCCTGTGGAATATCCAGGTACTAGTGTTTCAGTGGACACCAGGACGCTTAAAACCTAACACCATGACAAGCCTTCTGGGTATAGTTGGTTGAAATGCTTCTGGTTAATAGCTACAGGACAGTCTCTTTTGAGATCATTTACTATAGAAATCTACATTTTATGTCTGTGTCACAAGTTTATTCACGCGTTTGTTTCGTTAATGAATTCACTTTGAAATGCGTTAACCTTGTTTAGGTAATAACTAACCAAAACATTAAATGTTTACATTAAAATGCTTAAAAATTCACATTTTCAAAAATCTTAAATGAGAAGCACACATACATCAAATGTTTGCGCATGTATAAAAAGAAGCTAACAACAACAAAGCTATATTTTGAAGCATGCACGGTGTGTTACTTTCAAGATGTAAGATCATAGCTTTACAGTTTGTTCAGTCTTTGTCCAAAACATATAAGGGGAGGTTGTGCTTATCATGATAATTTATATATGTATATATATATCATGAATGTTTTGAATAAATGTTATATAACAATATAATTATAAGATTATCTGTTGCTTTTGATCATGCCAGTTCTGTCACATGAAATTCATTCAATTACAAAATATGCTGAAATTTTCAAATTTTAGAAATTTCATTTAAAAATCCTCCTGACTTAATAACTACTAACTGGTTAACAAGCAGCACATTAGAAGATTACATAGAAAAAGTCAGTTAATAATTAGTTAATAATGATAACTGTCAGTAATATATGTTCCTGGAGCACAGAAGCAGTCATCTGTAGCTCAGGTATATTTGTAAAAATAGTCAACAGTACATTGTATGTGAAAATTATGCATCTTTTCTTTTATGCCAAAATCATTAGGATATTGAGTAAAGATCATGTTCCATGAAGATATTTTGTACATATCCTACAATAAAAGTTTTAAAACTTAATTTTTGGATTAGTAAAATGCATTGCTAAGAACTTAAACTAAATGTGTTTTTCAGTATTTCGCTCGCGCCTCAGATTCCAGATTTTCAAATAGTTGTATCTCAACATCGCTCCTATCGTAACAAAACACACATCAGTGGGAAGGATCATTTATTCAGCTTTGATATCGTGACCTAAATATCATCGCCTTGAACCTGATGTGAACAGCAACATGCAAAGAGAGAACTGAGGCGAACCGCTGTGCTACGTGCAGAGCTTTGATCCTTTGGTCTTTATGATCTGTGTCGTATAGCTCAGTGAGACTGCTTAAGTACAAAAGCTCCATCTTCACTTAATAAGTCAGATATATGCTTCGGATAAGTCAGATATAGTGACAGAGTTGCTTTCCTTTTCCATCAGTCAAGACTTTGACTGATGCGTCATCCAAAATAATAGTGGCCTGTAAGGGAGAACTTTTGTGTGTTTGTGATGTTTTATTATCCACCGTGCTTTTGGTCCTCGTCATGGCTTAGCCTTGTCTCTGTGCTCTTTGCAGGATTGTTCAAGCTAGTGGCCGACAGTCAGCCGTGATCGCAGCATACAAGAGATAGCAGACTCGTGAAGATCAGCCCCACAGACTGTCCCAGGCGGTGTTCCTCAGCGGTTCGGAGGTTCAGCTGGAGCAAGGCGCGCCATACGGGAAGGGGACAGCTTCAGAGTGACGTCCCGCCTCCCGTGAGCCCGGGCGTGTGGACGCAGTGCTGTGTGAGCTGCTGCACAGAGAGCCTAAGACCTGCTTCCTTCAGCCTGAGCTTCTCCCAGCAAGGACACTTCACAGAGAGCCAGGACGACCAGTTTTACACCCTGAGAGAGATAGCCGAGTGGAAGATCTCCAAAGGCAGGACGAGGACTGTAACCGAGGTCAGAAAACTGCCCAAGAAGGACTTATTATTCTCACATTTGCTGGAGAATGTATTTGGAGAGCTGAAGCTGACTCCCTGTGTATGAACTGAAGGCTGTTACGAGAAGTGAGTATGACATATCTTTTTCTTAATCTGTCATTTTGTCTTTTTCTGAAACAATATCCTGTAAAAAATATCTGAGCCTCCTTAAGAAGAATTAAAGATATCTAAGAAAAATTCAACAAAAGGTCACAATTTATTTTAAGGTCCAATTTTCTATATTAACAAACACCTGATTATTATTAGTTATTAGGCAGTTGTGCTGTTTGGATATTGGAGATGAATACAGAATATGTGCTTTATAAATACAGATAGTATGTTAATAAAAGTCATGCTACTAATTAATAGAGAGAATTGTTCCTCTACACTAAAGTGTTACTAAAATAAAAATGCTATTTGAAAATAATTTCTTAGTATAATTGGTTACACTTTATTTTGATGGTCCACTTCAGACATTCTTCTGACTATGAGTAACTTTACATGTAAACTTATTCTCATTAATCCACATCTGCATGTCTAGTAACTCTCAGTGTAGACCGTTAGGGTAGCTTTTAGGTTAGTAGAATAAGCTCACATTTACAGTTTGTGTGAATCCATCAAAATAAAATGTCAGACGATATTAATCAGACAGCCTACTGATACTCTAATGGCTATGTGAGCTGACATGTAGTTGCTAAGTTGCTAACTGTTAGTAGAATGTCTAAACTCTGTAATTTTATGTAAATTTATCTTGTTTAAAGAACATTTTAGTGACGCCTGCAAGAGTGTACACTCTGTTTGTTAACATTAGTCAACAAAATTAGTCACTGACTAAAGCTAAACTAAGACTGATGAAGTATTCATTAGAAGTAACTCTAAAGTATTCATTCATTTTAATTGATGTTAATTTACTAATACATCAAAAGATCCATCTGTTCAAATTAAGGACCTGAGATACCATAAGCTAACAATGTACAGCATCAACAAACATTAGTCAATTTTTAACCAATAAATTGCTTAATGTTAGTTAATGTTAATGCATTAACTATTGTTAAAAGAATAAAAATGGTTTCAGGGCTAGACAGTGTTTGTTCTGTGTGATCCAGTAGAAAGAGTAGGAAAAGTAGAAAGAGTTCCTTATAAACCATCACATTCAATTCAAAGGGAATTAAATATGATAGTGTTAGCTAAAAAAGCATACCAGAAATGCTTTGCATATGTCTCACAGATAAAGACCATTGATAAAGCTTTCCCTTTTTAAACTTGGACCCTTTCTTCCTACAGTCAGTGAGAAGATTCTGCTCATCCCGTCAAATCTGGACGTGGAGGTGGTGGACGCCACCGAGCAGTTTGATTGTGACTCCTTTGTGCAGCCTCTCTCTCTCACGGACGCTTTTAAGAGTCCCCAGAGTTTTTTCCGTGGTGGCTAAGTTGTCGTGCGAAAGACCCTTCAAGCTTTCTTCGAGAGCTGGAAACACTTTTCCAATCCAGTCAGGTGATCGCTCATCATGCTTTCTACGCCAAACTAATTCTGGCCTCGGAAATGGGTCGTGAGTCGACGAGACACTTTCTTATCCCGGAGTCCTACAACGGACGCTTCAAGCGGCGGCCGCGCCAGTTCCCCACGGCCTACGACCTGGAGCGAGCACGCAGCCAAACCGAGCAGATCCGGTGGTGGCCACCAGAGAGTTTGAGTCCGTCTACATAACGGCCTGGCCTCCGTAAATGCCGGAGACGAGTTCATAGTGACCAAAGGCAAGAGCTGCGCGTCACACAATGGAACCAAGAGTTCAGCCGATGCTTTTCAGTGTCTGAAAGTCACAGGGACGGAGGCGAAGGAGCCGGTGCGCCTCCCCATGTGTTTGGAGGGAGCATTCATGGAGCTGGTGAAAGACAAGCGGCAGTACACCGCTGCGAAATATGCCAATGGTTCTCGCTGCCCTTCAACGCCAAAGTGTCCGTGGCGAGACCTGTCTCTAAAGGTGGACGTTTTGGCTGGCTTGCCCGGTCTGCACATGGAGGAGGAGATCTCTGACCCTGCCTCCTCATTTCAAACGCTGACCTGTCAGAGATCAGGAGGTTCCGGTCAATCGCGCAGACCTGATCCTCAACATAAAGCATCGCTGGGATGGCCAGAGTCCAGTGTGTGTAGCAGGAGCTCAGTCGTAGAGGAGATCTCAGAGGACTGTTACTACACACTCAGGAGGTACGCCACTACCATCATCACCCCTCCACGGCCTCCCAAAAAACCCCAAAGAGCCTCCCGACCCCCAAGATGCTGTCGTTCAGATCTGAGAGCGCCAACAGCGAAAGCTCCAGCTGCTCTCCACAGGTAAACTGTGTTTGCTCACACTTCATTTTAAGGTGTCCTTTACATGCACTTACTCCTATAACAAGCCAAACCCAAATCAAGTATTAAATCAATGTTTCTCAGTTCAATGTTTTAAATACACTGTAACAAGGACACCACAAAGCAAAGCGTAAGCCTAGATTTCATTGCATTTTGTGGCCAAAACTCTTCATCCTTTTGCAGTTATTGTGATGATCTATAAAAAAGAGTGTTTGTAAGTAAGGTTAATGCTTTATTTTAAGGTGTCCCTGTTACACCTTACTTGTACTTGCTATTATAATGGTAATTAATTGTGCAGAAATTACATGTAAGTAACCCCAAAATAATCCCTAACCAAGTTAATCAATATTACTTAGTACTTGAATGTATAATTTAGTATAATATTTTAAATGTCAAACGATTAATTATGACTAATGACATCCAAAATGAAGGATGTGTTTACAATATATGTATGTGTGCTGTGTATATTTATTACGTATATATAAATACAAACACATGCATGTATATATTTATTAAAAAAGATGTTATGTTTATATATATATGTTTATATACAAGTACTTACTATTTTTTTGCTATTTTATTTCACACATTCACAGACGATATATTATAGTTACCAACATTTAATATTTATGTAACACAGAAGAGAATATTGAACATATGCTGAAGAAGTATATTTATCATGCATTTATCTGCATATTATAATCTAAGTTTTTTGTATAAAAAAAGAGAAAAGGTCAGGCCACTGCAGAAATGATCTGCGTATGGTCTTTATCCAGCGACAGTCTTCATCTCAGCTGCTACATCATCAAAAGCTTTGGAATGTCTGTAGATGAAGAACATTGCATTATATCAGAAATAATTTGAACGTCTGAATCTGAAAGTGTACAAGGAACAAAATGTGAAATCCATTAATGACTATCAGAATATATTCAGAAACCTATACGTATGAAACAAGCTGAATACTCATGCATAATGGCACATTTATCTTATTTTCAGCATTATACAAAACAAGAAATAAACAGGCCGTGGAGCAGACGAATCAGAGTAATGATGCAGAAGCGCCTCCTAGTGGAGACTCAACTGATTTATTATTAAAAATTGTATAAAACTAAGTGTTTGGCCTATAATGACAGGTTCTACATTAATGTAGTATTTAGTGCTGATAACAATTATATTGAAAAGTAATATGACATAATGTACCATATGTGATGATTTTACATGATAGTTAAAATGATTAGATAGAAGATATCCTCAGTGTTTATTCAGTTTTGACAATAACTTCACTTTTATATGCACTTATTACATACACTGTAATTTCATAATGTTCTGTCATCCCCACACAGAGTCTTTGTGGCGAACCGTTTAAGCAAGACGACTTCATTCAATGCAGTGATTCAAAAATGGAAATGACAAAAGATCGCCGTTAGTCCCGCTCGCTTGCCAAGACCCCTGAAGAAAGGTAGGAAGACTGACATCTCTCTCCAGTGTTCAGCAGCGCTAACATCACCAGCTGAAAATGCAAACGTAATCAATTTTTTTTTTCTAAACCTGACCATTGGAGTGGATTTTAGCACACACACACACGCACACACACACACTTGAAGATCGAATCTGTGCCTGTGTGTATTTGCCGAAATTCTGAGTGGGTGTTTGTTTCTCCCTCAGATCTCGCCAAGGGCCGAAGTCTGGACAACGTATCCATCACACAAAATGAAGATGATGACAACGATGTGCACGATTATGAATATATCGATGAAGATCAGATCGACAGCATAAGGAGGACATACAATGAACAAAACGTTAAGACGGACAAAGGAAAACCGAGCAACACGATATAAGAGTCACTAAACCCACTTACTTTCACTTCACATGATGAGACCGACGTCACGCAACTTTACATGAATGCAGCTCATTTATTAGGGGAAGGTCTTCTGTGCTTATTAGTCCTGTAGGAGTACAGACACCAGGTACGCATCTGTTTTTTGTCTTCGCATGAACCGGGTGAAGTACACCAGTTCAGAATCATCTTTGGTCAGTCGATGGTTGATGGTCTGCATGTTATATATTCATTCAAACGCTTTGTTTTTTCTAAGGTCCATTAGATATTATGGTGCTTATATGAACTGGTATACTATCCGTTATGAAACCGTAAGTACAGTAAGCGAGTTTTATACATGTATTTTAGTCCCTGAGGTTTCGGGTCCTCGTATCTCTCCAGGCTGCAGCTCTTTTCGGTGACCATGGCTTGTGGATCATGTACTGTCCAAAATGAACAAAAAGCTATCACTTTTATACCCTATTTATTTAATGGTTCTTGTTAGTATTACAATACTAATATTATTTCCTAAAATATTAGCACCTTGAAAAGGGCAGTGCCATAGTGACCACTATTTTTAAGTAATGATGTCAGAGAAACCAACCTTCGTTAACTTAAGTATATATTAATTGAGTTTTTTGTACAGTCTGGTTATACGTAGAGTTGAAAGTGGGTTTATGTTTTTACATAATTGTGTGAAGAAGGACATTTTCTGCATTTTGTCTGGTCTACTTTGAATAAATGAGATGGAAAGTATTTTTCGGTCTTACGCTTTATTTGGTTTAAGACAAAAACGATTTTTACACTGCTGCATCCCGTAGGTTTTACCTGACAGTGTCGTCTGCAGATTCATACAGTAAACTGCTTTTATTTACTAGAAACAAGTTTATTCTAGCTCAGTTTTATATGTTCTGGCGATTGTTAACAGCTGGTGGACATCTCAGTCAGGATTGCCATCAGACTGCTACCAGGAACTTGGGGTCAAGAATGAGGTCGTGAAGAAGGCCTTGACCTTTCTCCCCGAGCCTGAGGTGAACACATAGCACTCCTCCACAGATTCACGAGGAACCACCTGTGAATAAATACATAGAAGCATTGAAAAAGTTAAATAACCTGAACTGAGATGTTTTCATTCATATTGGTTAACAATGCAAAATAATTGTCAGTCAGTTTTTGCATAATGTGTTTGAATTATATGTATAAATATATTTGCATTTACTGTATATATCTAAAATACAAGGATATAAATATATAAAAGTGTATATGCATGTAAATATTTCCCAGATATACACTGTGTGTGTTTTCTATAAGCATGCTAAATGTACACAGCATTTTGGATGCTATTAATCGCTTCACAGCACAAATTTAAAGATTTAAATCAGAGTTTTGTAGAGATGCTCAGGTTTTATTATTCCTTTGAAGATCGAGATGCTCTCTGGAACATCTAAAAATCATGCTGGAGAACAGTACCATCAGGTTTTGTTCACGCTGCTCCATTCCTGCTGTCATCAACGGGATAGTTAACCAAAACGTTTCTCCTCCCACTATTTCCTCCGATGTTCTTACCGAGCAGGGTATTGATGCTGTTCATCCAGCTGAAGATGTGGAGTGCGTGGTTCTCCTCGGCGCTGAGATCATCGATGTTGGGTGGTTTGTCAGACTCCTGCAGCACTCGGCTCGGCAGAGGAGCCATTAACTTCTCGGACCTCTCGACGCTGGCGTGGAAGCGAGCAGCTGCTACGACGCCGCCGAGTTGAGCCAGCCCCTGTGCGAACCGTGCACTTCAGGATAGGAGTACAGCTTCTGCCTACAGCACACAGCTCAACAAGCGTTAAAACATGAGGCACCTGCCAAACTAAAGCTTGAACGATGTCCACACGTAGTTGGTTAAAGAAAGTGTCATTGAGCAACAGTTTGAGCGTGTATATATATATATATATATATATATATATATATATATATATATATGGACCTTTCACTGCAGGCTGTGGAGGCTGTTTGTAGAGACGCCTCTTCTGCTGCCCACAGCAGTCCCAGGATCTTGTCCTTCTTGCTGAAGTCTGTGTCTTCAGAGTCACTGATCTGCTGCAAAGACTAGACAGAGGAACACAGAAAATGGTGAGTAAACTGTCTCTTTGCTTGAGCCTCTGTAGATAAAGGGTAAACCCTCTCCTAAATAGGTAGAGAACTGTTTTGTTTGTTGTTGTAGGCCTTGCTCTCTCCTGAGCCATTGCTTCCTGTATCTTAGGTTAAACTCATGGTCTTTTCCTTTATATAATAATCAATATATAATTTATAATTTTTAACTTGAAAAATTATTCTAGGACAGAGGACTGAAGTGTGTCCGTTATGTCCTTTTTTTGTTCTACCCTTTTGCTACCTCCTCCCCTAACCCCTAGACAGGATATATATATATATATATATATATTGCTGCTTGCCTCTTTGTTATTTGTTTGTAAAATACAATATTGTATTTAGTCTGAAGTGTTTATCTTCTTGAGTAAAAATGCATCCAATCGAATAAACAAACATAGGAACTTGTTTTTCCTAGTCATCTCAATTTTGAAAAGTGTCCCATTTGACCTGATTCCAACCAATATATGCATCTATGAAAAGTGATACCTGGAAAAATTTTTCCCACTTAGTCATGGCATCAGGATGTTTGGTGGAACAGTCTGTGAAGTTAGCGCAGTAATCTTGAGAAACCTCTGATGGAACCTGGATCTGAAGCTGAAACTCACCCTTCTTCTTGACTACACCCGTCTGAACTGCTGCCAGGAATGGAAGCACGGACATGTAGTAGTTCATACCTAGAGAGACGGTGGCAGTATGAGAAAAGACAGCACGCTTCACTTTACATCCATCTAGTGGGACGCATGAAGAGCCGCACTTACATGCATACCAGCTCTGAGTAGAGATGCAAACCGGTTCTGAGCTTTCCAGTCCACAGCTGCTGCTGCTGCCAGGGCTTGGGTCAGTCAGACGACCTGAAACAGACAGCAACCAAAGACGAATTTACCTACTCGTACATGTCCGTTAATACTCATATGTATATGCCAGACTGCAACTGGGCCGTGCGAGATGTCACGTTCAGTTTCCCTGCTAATTCATTGGAGTAGTTTGTCAGGGATTTATGGCTGTGCGTATTAACTGCCGCTTCATTTGAAAACCTGTTTTACTGATGAGATATATCGAATATATCGAACGACAAATATCGCACAGCCATCGTTTTTTGCATACGACAAGCAGTAGTCGACGCTGTATCCCATCTAGACTTAAAGGGATAGTTCACATTGAAACTAAATTTGAAGTTGATCCAGTTTACCCCAAGGGCGTCTAAGGTGTAGGTGTCTTTTTTCATTTGATCCAATGTTGAGATGTTTAAGTCAAACCGTTGTAGTCTGTCAGTCATATAATGGTCGGTATAGGGAACTTTCTAGAGGAAAACAAACATGCACAGATATCCAAATTAAACCACAGCCCATAATAACGATACATTGATGGCCTAAGAGACGAAACGAGTGGTTTGTGTGAGAAAACGAAAAGTATTTGTACCGTCTACACCACCATGTCCAAATGACCTGAGGGCTTCCGTTGTGGCGTACAAGAGGTGAAAAACAATAGAAATACTGTCCGTTTTCTCACACAAACCACTCGTTTCGTGTCTTAGGCCATCAGTGTATCATTATTATGGGCTATGGTTTCATTTGGATTTCTTTGTGCATGTTTTTTTTTCCCTATACCGACCATTACATGACTGACAGAGGACAACGGTTTGACTTGCAATCTCTTCATTTTCTCTCTAATGAAGAAAAAGACACCTACACCTTCGGTTTCACGATCGGTTTCAAATTTTAGTTTCAAAAGTGAACTTTAACCACAAATCAGAAAGAACATAATATTAATATTTCACTAATATTGAAATATCTGAATGGTACCAATACTAATTTCCCGAAGTATAAATATACCGATACTAGCTGAGCTGTCACTTTTCACTTCTCTCCAAAGATAATGATAATGATACCTTTATTTATCGCTTGCTGAACTGTCTTCACGGAAAGCGCAGATCATGGTAGATCATTTGTTAGTAGTTGTAATAAATAGTGTATCTATTTCAATTACTTTATTAAAGCAGCATTACGTTTGATTACCTTTTGAGTTGCTACATTTCTAATTAAAATTTTAAAAATACAATCTTGTATTTTCATGTAATCACAGCCAGCACAAAAATAAATAAATAGGTTACTAGCTATGACTGTTGCATTAACTTTTTTTGTTCTTTTCTCGTTTGTATATTCAGCTGTGAAACTACAGCAAATTAACAAATCTCAGCTCTAATAGTTATTGTGAATGAACTGAAGTTCATGTAATGCATAAATTGCACTTCTGTGTGATACGCAGACATCAAGAAACAGAATCTGAAACTCAACAATAGTGACAAAGTTCTTCATGTTGCAATGCATGCTGGGTAACATAAGTGTTTATGTAAAAGCCTAAGCAGAAATGTCATTGATATATTTATTTTTGGTTTCACGGTTTACTATTAGTTGAATGTCAGTCAATAAACCAAAGAAAGACCACTTTATGATGTTCCTTTAAATGCAAAATATAAGCAAAAAGCATAAGCTTGTCTAAGTTTTTGAGTCGTTAATGCACTACTGTGAAACAATATTTCAATTGCTTAGAAGCAAACAAATTTAAGTTTATTAAAAGTATCAAAAGCTCAACTAAAGTAAACACTGACCACAATTATGTTGTAGTTCTTACTGTTCTTTCCTTCAGTGATGTTGAAAATAAATTAAATATAACTCTACTTCAGTGTTAATTTCACTCTATTCAGAATGAGACCAAATAAAGAGTTGATTTTACTCTGGCAGATGTTTATTAATACTCAATCATCATTTAATTAATCACTTCATTAGCTCATTAACTTTAACTTAGAGTTAATGTAACTCTGTTAGAGAGAGGGACCAAATGTTCTCTAAATAGAGTTAATTTAACTCTCTTATGTGATGTTTCCTATTCCGTATCCTCATATTGTAGACTATTTTAACTCCTATTCATTAAACCTTTGTGTGTTTCTGTAAATATACAGATGTAACCCCTTTGTAGGGTTAACATGTTCATAAGTAATTGTAATTTAATTAGGCCTACGCCTTGTTTCTCAGAAACGTATTCACCTTTATTTTGTGTTTGAATTACATAATTGTGTTACATGCAACTACTTACTCTTAAGAGGCTTGTGTACATGGTGCATACCTGATCTGAGCTTCCATCCCAGCTGCAGAGAGAAGACTCCATAGAGGATTCTCTTTGTCTCCAGGGCCCATTGAGCTCATGTAGGGATCGGTGGAATTGATCAGCAGCTTGTACAAGGCCATCCGCTGTAAATAATCCCACGGGCTTTACCTGGATCACCCCGTCGGCGGTGGGCAGCTGGGAAAGCTCGCTCGGAAGCTTTCCCCACTTAATAGGAAGTCCATCCTCACTCACTACTGCTGCCTGGCCGAGCACAGCCAACAAGATTACAGCAGCCGCCGCTCTGATGAAATCCATGCTGAGGAATCTAGTTGGACTGCGCGGGTGCTCTGGTCAGTGGCAGAGCTTTAATTTATGGCCAGCCAAAGGACTTTGATCCCAAATGGAGAAAGGGCCAAACAGGTGGAGACTGATGCATACAACTAGAGACATTCTCTCCCGTTTATACATTTGAAATGTTCTCAGTACTGTAAAAAGTCTGAAAAACCATTTCAGATACGGCAATTGTTTCTCTAAGGATGATAACATGGACTTTCACACATTTGGAAGATTTATTGATTTAGTTTAACATTTTATCTGTTCTTAAATTGGTGTTGGAGTAGTGCCATGTGCTGCGGTTTGAAATACAGGAACTTTTAGGACCTTCTCACATTAAAAGTTGACTGACTTTAGACCCTTACATTGATGTCACGGTCAGAGTTGGAAATGTCTTCAAAAAAATTACTTTTTGCGACAAATTTGTATGCATGCAACTTGTATTATATCTAAAGTAAGTAAGTGTGTGAGTGTGCATCAGATCTGGTGATTGGTCCACGAAGCGCATCTAGGTGTTCTGGTCTCTGATGAACATAATCTCTGGGTGCTGATCCGCCATCTAGTCTGGATACAAACTGTGAAACAGATTAAGAAAGAAACAGGACTAATATTAGTCCTATTAGGTTCTAAGTAATGCAGCCTAAAAATCCTTTAACGGATTTGAATAATAAAAGGTTTGAAGGAATAGGTTTGAAGGTTTGAAGGTTGGAAGGTTTTGGGAACATATCCTAATGACAATGATGAATTAATAATGTTCAAAATAGGATCTATGACTTCTGGAAGCAGTTGTTTTAATAGTATAGATGGAATTACTTGAGCGAGCTCTTATCACATTATAGTCCTGCCCGTCCGCTGCGCTTCTCAAAACTCTGGCTGTTTGATAATACCTAGAATATCAAAAATCGATCATGGCGCCAGATCCTTTTCCTATCTAGCACCTAAACTCTGGAACAATCTCCCTAACTCTGTTTGGGAAGCAGACACACTCTGCCAGTTTAAATCTAGATTAAAGACACATCTTTTTAACCAAGCCTACACAAAACACACTAATACGCTTCCTAGTATTCAAATCCTAAAGGGTTGCTAAGGCGGCATTAATTAGATCTGCCAAACTGGGAACACTCATAAAACACGCTATAGTCGTTACAGCATGGCATCTACACTAATATTGGTCTTGTTTCTTTCTTATTCTGTTTCTGTATTCAGATCAGATGGTGGATCAACACCAAGAGATGGCCTTCACCTGAGATCAGAACACCTAGATGAACCCCGTGGGCAGGTCAACTAACCCAGACGCGCACACACACACACACACACACACACACACACACACACACACACACACACACACACACACACACACACACACACACACACACACACACACACACACACACACACACACACACACACACACACACACACACACACACACACACTCACACTCACACTCACACTATAAGTCATTTACACAATCTGACGTGCGCTTTAAATTGAACTGGAGGTTAAGTGCTGGGCGTCCGCCAGAGGAGAACTGCCCCCAACTGAGCCTGATTTTTCCCCAAGTTTTTTTTTCTCCATTCTGTATGGATGGGGTTTGGATTCCTTGCTACCTCTGGCTTGCTTAGCTGGGGCACTTAATTTCTAGCGATTATCACCAATTACAAAATAATGGCCAAAAAGCATGTAGTGTGGTGTGTGTCTCTACACTTGATGCTATGTATTTCTTAAGTTCAAGTATTCATATTTTACTTTTTAGATTAATCCTCGACTTAATTTGATGTTTTATATCAATTTGATTTGGTATGTTTGAATCGGCATAATACATATTTACTGTTACATTTGATCTTATTCTGTTTCACTCTGCAGTTATTGACTTATGATTACGATGTGTCCTTGCTAGGGACATGAGCACCCGAATGAACGAGTAAATAATATAAAGAGTTAACTAGAATAACCAAATATCAAAATTCTAAGTAGAAATAGTTTCTACTGTGCTGGGTTAGTCTCTACTCTGAAGTAGGTGCTAAGTTAGTCCTCCAAAATTGTTCCAAGTTCTTATGGGCATAGAAAAGCTAAAAGCAGGTATTTCCTCCAATAGTAGTTAAAAAAGTTTCTTCTGCAAAACACCCAATGTACTCTTTTATGATTAAATACGTTATAAAGATGATCCTTTGGAGAGTATTTTCTCTAATAACAGCCGTTCTGTCCATAGCACTATTTCTTTACTATTAATGTAATGTCATATATTCTTTATAGGAAAAACAAACTCATTGTCTTGTAAAATGTATTACTTAAAAGCACTTAGCAACTCGTAACCCTTAACTCGGCACAATATGGACGTAGGGTCAACTAGTAGTAAACATGAACAGTATATTTGGATAGTCTGATCACCACCCCACCAGAGTACAAGTGTGATATAACAGTTTCATGTCTGCATCAACAAAGCCAACTAAACATTTAAGGCCACGTTGCATCGAGAGGTTCTTAACCTTTGCAACCTTTGGGGTCTCATTTATAAAGTGTGTGTAATCACAGATTTGATCTCAGTGTGTGTGTGAGCCCTCATATTTGTAAAAAATGGCTTTGACGTGGAAAAAAGCTTGTCTTGTCAGGATCTGAGCAGATTTACACACTTTTTCATGTCCAAGTGCTGCAGGTTTTTGAAAATGCAAGTTGATTTGGACGAGGACTGGTGATCTTTTACAGGTTAATGACATTATTTAGAGTCATTTTCAAGGCAGAGAGCTGAAGCCGCTCAGTTGCGCCAATAATTTATGATTCATAGATTTTACATCGGAAACGGATGATTTCTGCTCAACATTTTATAAATACATATTACTCAGATGGTAATGTAATCTCAGTACTGAAAGGAACAAAAATCCAGAGAAATTCAGAATCTAAGACTACTTACATACAGAATTTATTTCCTGTAGATCATGTATATGAAAAACAATATTAAGAGTGAACAGATCCTCTTTTTCTTGTCATTGCATGAAATAGCAAACTGATGCCAAGTTATGTTTAATGCAGTTTTACAGTATTTTACTCAAAACTGTTGTGTAGATTATGTATAGCACACTGGTTATCTAAAATGAAATTGACGCTATGTTTGTTCATTCTAGGCAATAAGATTCAGTTAATTAGGTTAGCAATTTGATTGGTTCCTGTGAGGTGTCTAACCTTCTAGAATCTTCACGCTTGGCGAATGTTTTTATCTAAAGCAACTTACGTAGCATTCACAAAATATTCACCAATTCTCACGTTGCCCAGAAATAAAACAAATCACCATTAGCATCATGCACTTTATCGAGTGTATAGTATAAATATTACAACACTACTAAAGATTCTTATTGCACATATTTTTTTGTTTTATTTCACAATTCTGAAGTTCTGATTCTACTGCTTTTAACAGCTGTGCACAAAAAAATTGCAATATCCTCAATACTCCTGCAATCCACACGGTTCGCTCTAGTTAAGCATTAATGTAAGAGGCCAGTGTTCAATAGCTAAAATACATAGCATACACTGTCTAGCCAAGTGAGATTTCACCGTGGAGATAAAGTCTAGGATCGTGATTGTTCAGTATTGCAGCATTAGCATAGATTAGAACTATTTGTTTGTTTCTGGGTCCAAGTCCAGCTCTATCAGATCTCAAAAACGCTGATGTGACACGTGGCCTGTAATTCACTGCATCTCAAGGTCATACGGTATTAGTGTCTTTATTTTTAAGGCAACGGGTCGCTTTTATTCTTTAACTAGTGCATAATTTCATTTGTTTTGTAATGTTTCGATTTTTTTTATGCATGGAGTCAACTCCAAAGGGAATTAATTATTCTCTATATCAGTAAACGTTAACGAAGCAGTTTACATTCACAGACATAACTGTGTTTTTTAATCTCTAGGGCCGTTTCGGGGATTTCTGCCTGGATTTGGCCTCCGCAAACTGAAAGTCTTCTCATACATACCAAAATTTTGGTATCATTTTACAGGAAACCCTTTGAAGTGACATAAAACACTGTTGAAAGTGACACAAATTATTGTATATTGTAATTGTTATACTAAAACTAAAAAGACATGGGTTTTTTTTCCATAAACTGGAGTTTGAAAGAGTATAACTCAGGCCCTGAGAGATGCAGTTTTATTTTTGTTTCCAGCAGATGTCAGCAAACACAGGAATAAAATTGTATCATAATCCATGCAAAAGTTATTCTATTCCAACTGAGGGGAGGAATTTTTTTCATTTTGTTTCATACAAGTACTAGCTCTTTTAATAAGCCAGTTTTTTCTGCTCCCTGAAATTAAGGAATTATGGGCACTATTGATAAATAAAGAATATTTTGCTGAATGTAGTTTTTTGCTGCTTTAGCTGTGTCATGGATAAATATATGGCAACAAAAGTCCCTGCTTTAATAAATGATGAATTTAATCATTCAAATCAAACGATTCTTTCAAAACTGCTGATTCAATAAGAAACAAAACAAGTGTCTGCGTCCCAAATCCCAATGTGCATACTATCCTTTTTTTTTAATTCTATGTGACATTATTAGTTTTGAATACTATTCAGGGAGGGTGGATAGTAGACTATACACATTGGGATGCAGGGAGCGAGTCCATCTGAATGAACGATTGAATCATTGAATCAACCGATTCTTTCAAAAGCAGATTCGTTCAAAGAACAGAACACCATGTTGCTCTGTGCTATTGTACTGCTTGTGCACATGTGCTGATATTCAGAAAAACACATTATTTTTGCAATCAATATAAAACAAAAACTAATACATGGATATGTTTTGGTTTTATTGCTGGAATTATAAGGTGCAACATGTCAGGGGAATGTATTTTAAATTCTAATCAAGATTCATACCATGTCTTTTTAAAGACCTTCAGAACCATTTTGCATTAAAAAGCATGAATAACAATAAGTTGTTCTGTGAAGTTTTTGGGGGGTCAGATGGTCTCTTGTTCTGGAGTTTTGACCACTTGCTGTGCAGAATGAAGCACAAAGCAAAAAAAATGGCTTGGTTTTGTGGAGTGTGTTGTAACGAGCAATAAAGTCGTTCACAGCAATCGGTCATGTATGTGTCGTGGCTTCTTTGGAGGAACACAATTAAACCGAGTTTATGCAAATGTTTTCATTTATATATAATAATCTAGTGAACATCAGAAAATTTGCATTATCAATAAAAACAAATTATGCAAATGCAATCCGAGTCAACAGGCTACATCTTTGTCTGTTTCGCTCTGCTTCTCAGTGTCAGTGTCAGTCAGATATCCCCACCGTCTCAGCAGCGCCCCCCGCTGTCCCGGAGGAGTCAGGAAATACTCCCTCTGTCCAGGAGAGTATCTCTCCTCTGTGGGAATGATGTCTCGGTAGCTCCAGTCCTGCCAGCGGAAGTTAAAGCGCTCCAGCAGCTCGATCCTGTCCTCCTGGGAACACACACAGTCCGGAGGGTCTTTCTGCTCGAGTTCTTCTCCCGCTTGCAAATCCTTAAAGACCAGCAGGGCTCGTATAGCAAACCAGCCGCCCAGCCTGGGGTGTATGCAAACCCCAAACATCTTCTGTGCACAAAAAGGAGAAAAAGATTTTGGAAACGGACATATTATACAATACAACATACTTTTTGGCTCTATATACATATATACTTCAGAACAGCAAGAAGCTAATGTGCCTTCTAACATCTACACAAAGACTAAATGTATTTACACATTTGAAAAATCATATTAATATATTACAGTGCTCGATCCTGCTCATAACATATTCATTTTATTTGCACAGGTCTTAGAGGTAACAGAGAGCCCAGATCCTGCAGATACATGTAGGCATAAAAAGCTCAATAAAATTCCTTTCTTAATATTTGTGTTTTGAAAATGTTTTTGATCAATAAGTCCATTAGCCCTCTGACATTTTCCTACAAATGCCCCCGATTATAAACAAACAATACTGGATGTGATATCAGATTAGCAATTTACTGATTTTTATGAATTGAAGTTTACTATTATTATTTAATTATATTGCACTTTTGAATAGAAATAAGAGGCCTACCAAATGCTAAAATTAGACATGCTGACAATATGTTCATTATAAGAGAAAATAATTATCCTAGTTAGATAAATTAAAAAACAACAGTCAATTCTTATTTATATAACTCATAAGAAGTGTTGATTTTTGAGAATTGAAGTGACATTATGATAATAGAATGAGAACAAATATTGTGAACAGGGTTTTTTAATACCACATTAAAATACTCATCATCAAACTATTGGTTTTGTTCAGAAAATATCAGGCTGGACATCAAGTACGTGCATCTCGATTTATAAATTTGTACTGGAAATCATTTTTATTGTTTTGGCATTGCCTATGAATGTAAGATCTGCTCTGAATCAAAACCACTTTAAACCTTTTCAAAAACCTGCACAAACCCTGCTCTCGGTCAATTTCGATGCTTTTTTTTTTTTTTTTTTAGAAAACAGGGCCCGTGTTTATGTTGCAGTCTTTAAGATATGCACAATTACATCGCATTTAATAACTTACATCTAACAATAATTGCTTCTAAAAGTCAATATTATTACAGACAAGCAACCCACCGAATAGACATCAATTGCAATGTGTCCTTCATAAACCAGCGTGTGATTAATCCCAGTCAAATATTGTCGATCAGCACTGACCTTGTCACCCCACGGCGGCCTGTGGATGTCTGATTTCTGGTAGTAGTACGCTGCTCCTGAGATGTGGGCAGCAGTCTGGGCAAGAAACTTGGGTCTTCTGCTGGGTAACATTTCATAATCATAACTGACATCCACAGACTGATTCGGAAAACACTGAACACAAAAAAGAGATTAAAAAAGACAGGAAAGTAGACAATAAGGCTAGAAGGGATGCACTCATACTGTACAACATTACTTTAAAGGGTTGGAATAGGCGCCGAGCTTAATAAACACAAACTATCCTTTATGTTTTAGCTTCCGGTTTCCCTTCTAGCCACAGCTAAAACCCGTGTTCAACACACCAGAGAGACCGAGGAGGAGACTGTGTGCGCGGTGCACTGGTCCACGGGGTCTCGGACAGCCTCACAGCGCTGACTCCGTAAGAAGGGGACGAAGGAGCGCTCAAACATGGACGGTGTGCTCAGGAGCACCAGAGCCAGGGTGTCTGCTGGGAACGACAGCTGATGAGCACGAGACACCACTGCATTGTACCAGCCAACCTACAACACACACACACACACACACACACCGTCGGTGCGCAGATACGCGGATTAACAAACTAGTTTCGCGTGGACGGATCTGATACAAACGTATGCACCATTAGGAAAATGCGTTGTCGTTATGTTCGTGGAGTCGCACATGTATTTATTACCTTAAAGGGGTAAATCTCGAAACCTTGCGCTTTTAACGTCTCGCGGAAAGTTCCTATGAGATCCTCCACGCGTTCGCTGGAGATCGCCATATCGCTGCTACTTCGAAACTTTCTGGGGTTCGTGGCGCGTTTCCGCCGCCCGCTGGAGCGGAGGACAAAGAGGCGCTGAGGAAAACCAAACCTACTGTTGCTTTGCGTTTTAATGCGTTTTCTGTGTTTTGGGGCTGTGCATGCGCGCAGATGGCACTGCCCAGCTAAAACACGTGACTGACCTCACAGCGACGTAACTTTGCGATTTTCATATTTGTCCAGTTTTAGCGGTACTAATAAACTCGTCTCTGCAAAACAGAAACCTTATAAAATGTAATTATAGGGATTTACAATCATTACATACATGCAGTGCATGAAAGGGTTAAGAATACTGCATGGTCCAGATGTTTACTCCTGACCTCCTATGACCTAGTTGCTCACATACAACTATTGCAAATAAGGTATGAATAATGTAGCAGGTACACACACACACACACACACACACACACCTTGGGAGAAACCAGGCTCAGTTGAGGCCAGTTCTCCTCTGACCAGACACCCAGCACTTAACTTCCAGTTCAATTTTTAAACGCAGCTGTGTAAAATTGTGTAAAGAACTTATTGATTGTGTGCTTTTGTTTGTGTGTGTGTGTGTGTGTGTGTGTGTATGTGTGTGTGGTGCTAATCCACCATCTAATTTGGATACGAACTGAGAAACAGAATAACAAAGAATAATATTAATTAATAATATTAGCGTAGATGCCATTCTTTTTACAATGTCACAAATGCATCGTGTTTTAAGAGGAGTGTTCCTGGTTCCAGCTGATCTAATTAATACAGCCTAGCAATCCTAGCAATCAAAAACGGATTTGAATACTAGAAGCATATTAGTGTGTTATGTGTAGGCTAGGTTAAAAAGATGTGTCTTTCATCTAGATTTAAACTGACAGAGTGTGTCTGCTTCCCGAACCGAATTAGGGAGATTGTTCCAGAGTTTGGGTGCTAAACAGGAAAAGGATCTGATATTGATATTCTAGGTATTATCAAAAAGTTTTGATAACACAATGTGATAAGAGCTCACTCAAGTATTGAGGAGCGTCCGCTGCGTTCTCAAAACTCTGGCCATTTGATAATACCTAGAATATCAAAATCGACTGCGGGCGCCAGATCCTTTTCCTATCTAGCACCTAAACTCTGGAACAATCTCCCTAACTCTGTTCGGGAAGAAGACACACTCTGCCAGTTTGAATCTAGATTAAAGACACATCTTTTTAACCTAGCCTACACATAACACACCAAGACACTTTTTATTATTCAAATCTGTTCAAGGATTTTTAGGCTGCATTACTTAGATCCGCTGGAACCGGGAACACTACTCCTAAAACACAATGTACTTGTGACATCATAAAAAGAATGGCATCTACGCTAATATTAGTCCTGTTTCTTTCTTAATCTGTTTCACAGTTTGTATCCAGCACCGTGGACCGATCACCAGATCCTGATGCACACGCACACACACACACACACACTCTCTCTAAGTCATTTACGCTATCTGACACAGCTGCGTTTAAAATTGAACTGGAAGTTAAGTGCTGAGCGTCCGGTCAGAGGAGAACGGGCCCCAACTGAGTCTGGTTTCTCCCAAGGTTTTTTTTTTCTCCATTCTGTATGGATGGGGTTTATGGTTCCTCTGGCTTGCTTTGTTGGGGACTCTTAACTTCTAGGGATTATCGTCGAATTGATTACAGAGACCGTCTCTGCATTTAATAACAAATTGTTCACTTTCGTCATTATACATCCCTGTCATTGTATTGGCAACACTATTGCTGAAATATGATTGGATAAAAGCTCTACTATAAACATATACTACTGAAAGCAGCGCAACCAAGAGAAAAGCTATTAAAACAAAGAGAATAGATTATTAGAGATCATTTAGTAGACATTCATGGAAAAATAAAGTAAAACTAAGTCAGGGATTCTGATAAAGTGCAAGTCAGCAGAGAAGGCTTTACTGGCCCTGACGGCCCACCACTGCTGTTTTAAATTAAACCATTCGTGGTAGGAAGATTATTCTATATGTAATTATTCACGACTCACGACTGTGCAGCGATGCACAGCTCCAATCACATCATCAAGTTTGCTGATGACATGACCGTGGTGGGTCTCATCAGCAAGAACGACGAGTCAGCATACAGAGATGAGGTGCAGCAGCTCACAACTTGGTGTAGAGCCAACAATCTATCTCTGAACGTCGACAAGACAAAGGAGATGATTGTTGACTTCAAGCGAGCAAAGAGTGACCATTCTCCAATGTCCATCGACGGGTCCAAGGTGGAGACCGTCAAGAGCATCAGATTCCTTGGTGTTCATCTGGCGGATAACTTCACCTGGTCACTCAACACCAGCTCCATCACCAAGAAAGCCCAGCAGCGCCTCTACTTCTTGAGGAGGCTGAGGAAAGCTCATCTCCTATCATATTTATTGTTGTGAACCTCATATTTATTGTTGTTTGTATTTTGTGTTCTTGCACTAATTATGTCTTTGCCTTGCACTAATTTTGTCTTTGCACTGTTTGCACTAGTTTGCACACTGGGTTGCGCTCTACTCCCTTGATGTTTGCACTAGTCCGCACACTTTGCACTTTATGTGGCTAAGACACTGTCTCAGCTCAATATGTGAGTTCTTTTGTATTGTGTTGTATGTGTGACTCCATGTAGCACCAGGTCCTGGAGAAACGTTGTCTCATTTCACTATGTACTGCACAGCTATATGTAGTTGAAATGACAATAAAAACCACTTGACTTGATTTTAATTTGTTATATAGTTTATTCATTTTTGTTTATATACTTTTTTTTTTTTTTTTTTTTAACAGTTAGTTAGTTAGTTTGTAATAAAGACTTTTGTAATAAGGTAAAAAAAAATTTTTTTAAATTTTAACACTTCTGTAATTTCTCAAATTAAAATAACTAAAAGGGTAAAAAAAAACAATTATAATGGAAAACTAATTTCCATTTTTTCCACTTTTTTTCCCCTTTCCTCTTATTTCTCACTTTTCTTTCCCCACCCATCGCAGTCCCTTTTGCCCTGTTTTTGGCCGAGTGGTTAAGGCGGTGGACTAGAAATCCATTGGGGTCTATGTTGTTAGCTGACACACAGAGCAGAAGCGCCCGTGCTTTTTGGAGCCTTATGGACGCGACTCTGCCCGATCAGCGATCATGTGACAATCAGAAATGACTGGATCTGACTGGTGATAATCAACAGTAACATGTGTAGGTCAGTAATGACTTGACTTAGAAAAGACAGAATAGCTCTGTTAAGTTACTATCGCTGGGAGAGTGATAAGCGCAGACAATACTCGGCGTTGAACAGTGTATAAATGCTATTTATGGTGTGAGAGTGACTGAATGCAGGTGAGCGAATGATCAGTGCAATCAGGTGTGTGTGTTGTCAATGCAATGTGTGATGGGAATTACAGTCCAGTACAACAGTTTGTGTGGTGTGAGAATGTGGTGAGTGAAATGGAAGTTTACGTTCTAATATATATATATATATATACCGTAAATTCTGGACTATAAGCCGCTACTTTTTTCATAGGTTTTGAACCATGCGGCTAATACAAAGGTGCGGCTATTCTGCAGATTTCTTCCCACTGCTGGGGGACCTCTAACCGGAATTAGAATCAAAACTAAGACAAAATAAATGCAAAGAAGAATACGCTAGTTCCTCTTTAGCAGATATAAGTCGGTAGAAGCGGATAGAAGGACGACAAATTACCAATCCTGTCAAACTCTATCTTTTCAAATCCTCACCCCTTCATCATGGAACCCACACGAAGAAGTTTGTATGATGCAAGTTTTAAGTTGAAGGCCATCGATCTCGTTATACAAGAAGGAAACCGCGCTGCTGCTCGGAAGCTTAGCGTCAATGAGTCTATGGTGAGACGCTGGAGCAGGCAACGGGAAGAGCAAAACTTTTTTAAATAGAGCGGATGCGGCTTATATGCAGGTGCGCTTTATAGTCCAGAATTTACGGTATATATATATATATATATATATATATTTTTTTTTTTAATTTAAAAAAAAAAAAAAAAAATTTTTATTTTTTTTTTTTTTTTTTTTTATGACTTTTTTTCTTTTTATATTTTTATGACTTTTTATGGTAATGTTACTAATAAGCCACTAATTAATTTACTTTGAAATTATTTTTCTTTTCTAATGTATATATATTTAATTTATTAATTTTTTTTTTTGTTTTACATTAACAATGCTTATAAAGCAGCAATTAGTGACTACTTTTTCTTTCTGATTATTTCTGATATTATATTAAAGCAGTTTGTTACATTTATAATTTACATTACGTTAATCATTTGTAAAGCACTAAATAACTTTACATGCGCTTATAAAATGCTGCTTTGCTGTCTGCCTGTGCTCTGATGAGCATGTCTTCATTTCACCTGGAGCTGGATCTCCAGAGTCTCATCCAGCGGTGCTCTTCCAGCTGCTGGAGCGTCAGCCGGTGAGCTGGGTTTTGGTTCAAACAATGTAAAATAAGGTCACGGTACTCTGGGAAGAGTTCAGAGAGAGCATGGTTAGTATCCTCAAATCAAACATGAGCAGTAAACATCATCTGAAAAGTATAACTGTTTGTGTGCTCACCAGTGGATAAGGTGCGTTTCATCTTGAGGTAGCCATGCTGAATGGCATCAAAGCTTTCAAATGGCAGATATCTGTGCATGATCTCAAAGAGCAGAACTGCCAGTGCCCAGACGTCTGCTTCTGCGGCGTGGAAAACAGAGTGCATGAGGACCTCAGGAGGGGTGTATGCCTCTGATCCTGTTCAAAAAAAGACACACGGTTTCAGTGCTTCTGTACGCTTCACCATCAACAACACAACGTCACGTGATCATCAGCAGGACTCACCTTGGTATTCACTGCTGTTAAATCCCTCGCTGCGGATCAGACGAGCGCAGCGGAAGTCAATGAGCTTGAGCTCCCGACCGCGGGTTACCAGGATGTTCCTCAAGTGAATATCACCGTGATAAACTCCACGCTGATGGCAGTGTTTGACGGCTTCAAGCACCTGTTGAATGAACAAGCGTGCTTGTGCTTCATCGACGGGGCCGTAAATAAACGAGATGTAATCCTCCAAGGTCCTGCAGGGTTCAGGGTAATCCATAATGAGAGTGAAGCTGCTCTCATTCTCCACCCACTGGTGTAGCCGAATGATGTTGATGCACGAAAAGGATTCTTGCAACCGGAGCATCAGAGCCACTTCAGCAAGCACCGGTTTGGAGTGACCAGGCTGAGGAGAGACAAACACAAGATCTGTTAGTTTGCCGTCTTCTGTTCCAGCTGCATGTCAGCTACAGGTTATAAAACACACTTATTCTGCAGGTTTAGCCAACTTACAATGTCAAGATAGCGGTCCGCTTTGCGCTTGGGAATACACTTCAGAGCGACCTTCACTTTGTCGCTGAATAAATGTGTTCCCTCATAGACCTTGCTGAAGTTCCCGGAAGCGATCAAATGTCCCACTTCAAACAAAGACACAGTGGATCCTGAAAAGCACACAGAAACAGAAGATGGACTGTAAGTTCCTTTGATTGTCAACAGCAGAGTTGAAGTTAAAAGTTGATGTAATTTCCCAACAACAAAATGATGGCCAGTGAAAATGTTGAGTGGCTAGTAAATTTGGAAAAGTCTATAGCATCAATAAAGAGAAAATAAGACAGAAATGACATGTTGCCAAGCGGTAATGGCTCACCTTGGGGCAAATCGATTTCTGGATCAGGAGACACTGTGTCCGGTGTCTTTTCTGACTTGATCGACGGTGACACTGAACCGGACCCGGAACCAGACACTGGAGAGAGCAGAACTGCATCATGGGCCTCAATCTAAACTCAATCAATAGCTAAGAAAAAAAGCTATTAATATAAAATAACAATAAGTAAAGTAACAATGGCTCACTGTGACTCGGATTCAGAGCAGATGAATCTGGAACAGGCGTTTCCTCGATGATCCTGGAGGAACACGGCACATACAGCGGCAGCTCCAGATCGGCGCACACCTGCCCAGGCAGACACAGCAGCTCAGGAACAGCAGGATCCACGGCAGCTGACGGACCTGGGACAGGCGTCCCCGGCATGATCGTCCAGATGAGCGTCCAGTCCGTCTGAGCTGAGAGACTCTCCACTCGGTCCGGCCAGCGGAAGAACCGCCCGCTTCACAGCTTTGCACAGCTTCCTGAAGACGACTCTCGCTTTCTCCTTCTTCCCTTTGATAGCTGTGCCTGGAATGAAGAAGAGAAAAACAGAAAAATATTAGAAACAAACATCTCTAACCACAGATCAGAAACAGATTACTTTTCAAACACATTTCTGACAGTGAACTGATTCAAGCTGAAAATAGTACAGCTCTAATAATGAGACATAGAAAAATCTGCAGTTAAGGTAAAGGCCGGTTTTACCTCTTATCGTGACGTCTTAGTTGTGTTCAGAGTCTACTAACAGCGAATCTTTTAAGTTTAACTGCTTCAAGAACTAGTAAGAAATGTCATGTAGCTTTCCACCTGCTAAACTATTTTATGAATAAATTTGCATTGCTAACAAAAAGTTTCTGTTCGAGTTTGCTCTGTTTACCCTATTGTTTTTTTTAATATTTATTGGCTCTATGAATTCTGGGGTTTCGTTATTAAACTGTTATAGATAGCCCATAGTATGACAAAAATATCTCTCTGAGCTGTTTGGCTCCTCTGGACGAGCGAGCATACAAGTTCATATTTTGCTGGAAAGCAAAGTCAAAAACTGAGCCAAAGACTGAGCTCAGACCGAGAAAGTAAAATAACACTACTTACTGCTGTTGATGTTCATCTCAGCTGCTGGGCTGTTCTCCATCGAATCGTTTGAATCGACACTTTTGAAACTCGAAGGTTTTGAAGCCCAGGCGGCTCGAGCGAGAGGCTTGCCCTCAGTTGTAGACATTTGTGAACAGTGTGAATATTCTGAAAAGACTGTCTGTAAATCGTGAATCTGAATAGTTTAAGTGAGTGGAATCAGTCGCTGCTTCTAACCGCTCACTCAACTAGATACGCGTCTGCCGTTAGAAGCGCGAGCGGGGTCTTCTATAGCGTCTGCGTTGTGACGTCACATTGGAAGCTCACGTGCTTTTTTTTTTTTTTTTTTTTTTCAGAAGCTCACGTGCTGCTTTTTTTTTTTTTTTTAGCTCGCCTTTCCACTCTGCCTTATATGGAAGCCCGTTTCCGCCACTGAATAAAAAAAGAAAAAAGTTATTGCGACTTTTTTATCTCACAATTCACTTTTTTTTTTTCTCAGAATTGCGAGATATAAAGTCAGAATTCTGCCTTTTTTTTCTCTTATTTGCGACACTTTCTTTCTGGCAAAGCGCCATGAGATGTGACTCTTACAGGACACGAGGATCCTTACTTTTTTATCATAAACAGAGCTTTTATCATAAACAGAGCACACCACAATTACACTCTTTAAAAAAATTAAACCATTATGTAAAGGTAAATGTATTTTTGGTATGGGTTTTTCCAATGTTAAGTGCACAAGATTAGATGTTTCAGGAGGGCAAATTTAAAATCTGATGTGTCTAGAAAATACTTAAATGTGTAAAAACATGACATGATTGATGTTTGAAGGGAACAAAACCCATTTAACACAAAGCAGGATAGAATTATGTTTAATTAAAAGGGAAATGGGAAATACAGGTTTTTAGGAATAAGTGATCATTCTGAAATTTCAATCAATCATTTTTATTTATATAGCGCTTTTAACAACACAGGTTGCATCAAAACACAGTACAGTATAAAGCAGAAGAATACAATGACAGGGATGTATAATGACGAGAGTGAACAATTTCTTATTAAATGCAGAGACGGTCTCTGTAATCAATTCGACGATAATCCCTAGAAGTTAAGTGTCCCCAACAACGCAAGCCAGAGGAACCATAAACCCCATTGTTACGGCCCATAACTGATTTGTGGCTCGCTTAAATAAAAACAAACGAAAAATATACAGGCCAAACATATAAAAGAGTCACAACACCCGATATGAATTTAAGACACCTCCATTTATTGAATAATTCTCAAAATAATAAAAAAAACAATTCACATGACTTATAAACGAAACATGAAGGATAACAAATCGCGGGTAGGAAAACTAAGGAAGCAAGCCCCTGACTACCCCTGTTCTCGGATTGCAGCTCTTACCTGTCTGCCGACAAACAAAACCAGAACGGGTGAGTCTTCCGGACAACTACTTCCCTCCCTCAGCTCTTACTAACTCAACAAAACGTTAACTAATAAACTACCCGCTACTGATAAGATAATCAAAAAGAAACCACATAAAAACGAAATTCGTTGAACAAAACAAAATACCAGCCTCAAAAGAGGCAATAAGGGAGACGCCACCAGAACCGTGGGAAACGTAGAACAAAGAAAGAGAGAGAGAGAGAGAGAGAGAGAGAGAGAGAGAGAAAGAGAGAGAAAGAGAGAGAGAGAGAGAAAGAGAGAGAGAGACCGCCATTTTCGCCTGACGGCCTTTATATCCGGAATCCTCAATGACGTCACCACTCATGGTACGGAATTCCCCCAACACCACCTATGGGCTCAATCATATTAAAGTCACAGATACACGTAACACCCTCACCCTTAAGTGAATAAATTGTAGAAATAAGTGATCTTACCTTTTCCTTTTGTTTTATGTAAAACAGAAAAAGTTACAATTTATTCCAATTAGACACGAGATAAAGCATCAGCAACAACATTATCTTTACCACTGTAATGTGTCGAATGTCTAATTCGACGTCTGTAAAAACAAATTCCAACGCATCAAACGTTGGTTATCGCTTTTCATTCGATTCAAAAAGACTAAGGGGTTATGATCCGTGTAGACAATCAACGGATACTGAAACAGAGCCTACATAAACATCAAAATGCTTAAGAGCAAGGACGAGCAAGCGCCTCCTTCTCAATGGTGGAATAATGTCGCTGATGTTTATTGAATTTTCGCGAAAAATAGCAAACAGGGTGCTCAATATCACCCTGATCTCGTTGGAGAAGTACAGCCCCCGCACCCGTGTCACTTGCATCAACAGCAAGCAAGAACTGAGATGAAAAATCAGGGGCAGATAAAATAGGAAAGTTAACCAGGAGGGCTTTGATATCCCACCATACCCAAAAATCGCCGAAGATCACGGCGTGTATTGGGCACCGGAAAACGCAGTGATAGCCTCCACCTTAGACTCAACCGGACGAACTTGACCACCGCCAACAATCTTTCCTAAATAAGTTACCGTGGCGCGACCAAATTCGCATTTCGCTAGATTGACCGTAAGATTCGCACGAGACAAACGATTAAACAACGTGTCAAGCTGCTGTATGTGTTCTGACCAAGACTCGCTATAGACCACTAGGTCATCCAAATAAGCCTCCTCATTATGCATGCCTTCGATGACACGGTTCACCAACCTCTGAAAGGTTGCCGGTGCATTTCGTAAACCGAAAGCCATGACCGTATAGTTAAGGAAATGGTCAGGTGTTACGAACGCAGAGATCGCTTTGCGCTCAGTCAAAGGCACCTGCCAATACCCTTTAAGCAAGTCGATCTTAGTCACGAACACAGCGTTTCCGACACGATCCACGCAGTCTTCCATGCGAGGCAAAGGATAACTGTCTGGTTTTGTAACTGCATTAACGCGTCTAAAATCAGTGCAAAAACGAAATGAGCCGTCAGATTTTTTTACTAGCAAACAAGGTGAGCTCCATGAACTAAAGCTCGGCTATGTCGTTTTCTATCATGAAGGTCACCTCTTTTTTCAGCTGCAATCGTTTTCAGGACTTACTCAAATGCGTGCTGTTTAATAGGCAATGAATCGCCAACATCAATATCATGTTCCATCAACGAAGTACGAAAAGGGATGTCAGAAAACAAGTTATTATAAGTCCGAATGACATTAGTCACGTCAGCGCATTCAGCAGCAGTCAGATGGGAAATAAACGTGTCAAGATTTCGGATCACCTCAGAATTTTTCAACCTTCCCACCACCAGCTCCACAGAGGAAAAGTCAATATCCTCCTCAGTTATGATCGAGACACAGGTGCTATTAGTATTAGAAGATAATGGACAGGTCAAAATTTCAGCACTAGACAGCGTCTCATCAACAGGTGAATCAGCACTGAGCAGCGCCTGTTCTTTGATCACCGAAGAATCTGTGGGTGAAACCGTTAACGCAAAAGACTTCTGTCCAAACAGATCTGGCTTTCGCTCAAAATAAGGTTTTAGCATATTAATGTGACACAAACGAGTCTTTCTCTTTCGATCGGATGTCGATATTACGTAGTTAAGTTCACTCACCTTCTCTTTTACCTGATAAGGACCGAAGTAACGGGCCTGCAGTGCAGATCCTGATACTGGTAACAGCACTAGCACCCTATCACTAGGAGAAAAACTACGAAGTTTAGCACTACGATCGAAACGTTTTTTCATTCGCTGTTGTGACATCTTCAAATTCTCTTTGGCCAACTCACATGCACGGTGCAGTTTTAAACGGAACTCTGAAACGTAGTCAAGGACATTGTTTAGACTCGAGTCATTAGACCAGTGATCTTTGATCAGCTTCAGTGGACCACGAACAGTGTGTCCAAACACCAGCTCGTTAGGACTGAAGCCCAAAGACTCCTGTACTACCTCCCTTACTGCAAACATAACCATAGGCACTCCCTCATCCCAGTCTTTCTGAAACTCTAGACAGAACGCACGAAGCATTGATTTTAAAGTCTGGTGGAACCGTTCGAGTGCTCCTTGGCTTTCTAGATGGTAATAACTAGAAGTGCAGTGTTGAATATGCAACTGATCCAGAACTTGTTTAAACACACGAGACATAAAATTTGTACCTTGATCTGATTGAATAGTACGAGGAAGGCCAAACAGGGAGAAGAACTTAAGAAGCGATTTCACCATTACTGGAGCAGTAATTTTCCGTAAAGGTATTACCTCTGGAAAGCGTGTAGATGCACACATTATTGTCAGTAAATACTGGTTACCGGACTTCGTACGAGGCAAGGGACCGACACAGTCGATCAGCACTCTCGCAAATGGTTCACCAATAGCTGGAATTGGATACAGCGGAGCAGGTGGAATGGTTTGGTTCGGTTTTCCAATCTTCTGACACACATGGCAACTTCGGCAGTAACTTGCTACATTTTTTTTTAATCCAGGCCAGAAAAAATGTCGGAGCACACGATCATATGTTTTATTTACTCCCAAATGACCGGCAAATGGACCGTCATGTGCAAGTCTCAGGATTTCAAAACAATATGAGGAAGGAACTACTACCTGCTTAACACTCTGCCATTCATCATCAGCAGCAGCAGTATTTTAAGGTCTCCACTTCCTCATCAGCACACCATCTTCAACAAAGTATCCTTGCGATACACTCTCAAGTTGCTCAACAGGAACAACAGCTTCAAAGAGGGGCGACATTTCCTTGTCTTTCCTCTGCTCAAAAATAAGCTGCTCGCGTGACAGAGATAATTTAACAAGCCCCAAAGAAGGTTCGTCTAGCTTCTTGACGGCGATGTCCAAACCAACATAATTTGAACACTTCACTTTCCCCAGATCTGAACTCGTGAGAAACGTATCACTCAGATCGAATTTACACCCATCTTCTGACTTCCCATGGCTTTTCTCTTTTAATCTCTGTGACATAGCGCGAGTAACAGCGCACGAAGGAAATACCTAGGGATATTTCCAAGCTAATGCATCAGGAGTAATGCAGGGAAAAGGAACACTGGTTACCTCAGGGCTAGCAAAAACTTTTCCTCCCGCCAAGTCATTCCCCAAAATAAACGTAACGTCTCGAACAGGAAGACACGGTCGCACCCCAACAACAACGCGGCCAGTAACAAGGGAGGACTCAATTTCAATCTCGTGCAAAGGCACGTTCACAAAGCCCATCTCAAATCCCTGTACCAAGACACTCGAACCAATAGAGCTCTCATCAGACAGCGGTAATATTTCTTCTAAAATAAAACTCTGAGCAGCTCCTGTGTCACGAAGTATCTTGATTGGTTTTCGCTGATTTGCTTTACCAACCAAAGATACAAAACCATCCATTATGAACGGCACATACCCCTTTTCTTTACAAATATCAGCTTGTGAAGCTAACGACTCCAGTCCTTCCGAAAGTGCCGAGGACGTCATCAATAAACCTACCGATTTAGGGTTACGTTTTTTCTTTTTGAGTGCATTGCACTCTGCAATAATGTGTCCTTGCTTCTTACAATAAAAACAAATAAGTGAGGACACCAGCTTAGAACTCTCCACTTTATCCACAGACAAAGTGCGCTCAGAATGGCGTTTCGAAAGCCGGCGATTATTGTTAGCAGATGGAAGTTTCTGCACAGCGTGAAACACGTTCTTATGTGTAAGAACATACTCATCAGCCAGGGAAGCAGCAGCAGAACATTTAAAAACTTTTTGCTCATTTAGATACGTTACAACACGTTCGGGTAAGCAGTTTTTAAATTCTTCCAAAAGAATCAGCTCACGAAGATCCTCATAAGATTTTACTTTCATCGAAGCACACCACCGATCAAACATTGATTCCTTCTCACGAACAAATTCAACATAGGTTTCATCATTAGTTTTCCGATGACTACAAAGTTTTGGCGATAAGCCTCAGGAACCAGTTCATAGATTTTTAGAACGGCAGCTTTTACCTGATCATAATCAAGAGACTCTTCCACTGATAACGAAGAATAAGCTTCTTGAGCCTTCCCTACGAGAACACATTGTAACAACATGGGCCAAAATGTTTTCGGCCATTTAAGGTTAATGGCAACACGTTCAAAAAGTGCAAAAAACTTATCTACCTCTTGTTCTCGAAAAGGAGGAACAATACGAATATTGCGACTCGCGTCGAAATCAGGAGCATCAACTACTCCCCTTTCACGAGCTCTCAGCTCAAGTTCTTTCAGGCGGCAAGCTTGTTCCATCTCAAGCTTCTTCAATTCAAGCTCATGTCTCTCACGCTCTCTCCGTCTTTCTTTCTCACGATCCCATTCTTCTCGCTCTTTTAACGAGAAACTCTTTCATGCTCTTTGGCTTCAACTCCAACTTCTTAACTTGCAGAGCAAGATCTTCTGAACTAACCTCAACTGGATCAGGATAATCTACCCACTTTTCTTCATCACCAAAAACGCCTTGTTTATGCAACGAATCAACTAATAGAATCTGAAGTTCACGTTTAGATGAAGTATTCAATTCAATTCGATTTGTATCGCTTTTTACAATGGAAGGTCATCTCTCACTGGGTCCACTGGAGAGGCTCGGTAACTAGATGCCTCGGGATGTACATCCCCAGGTGGAGACAAAAGGATAATTTTCCTCGAGTAGCGCAGGAAGGTCATTCATACTATTGGGAATCAACGATGTACTGTAGCATAGGTTTATGTTAATCTTTACGAGTACTGTATGCTTTGCTAAAAAGATATGTCTTTAGCCTAGACTTAAACTGAGAGAGTGTGTCTGATCCCCGAACATTTGCAGGAAGGTTATTCCAGAGTTTGGGTGCCAAATGTGAAAACGCTCGACCACCTTTAGTAGACTTTGCTATACGAGGAACTACCAGGAGTCCTGAGTTTTGAGATCTTAAAGAGCGTGACGGGTTGTAGCTTGACAGAAGGCTGGTCAGATAAATGGGGGCTAAACCATTTAGAGCCTTGTAGGTCAGTAACAGTACTTTATAATCAATTCTGAAATGAACAGGCAGCCAGTGCAGGGAGGCTAAAACTGGGGTTATATGTTCATATCTCCTTGTCCTGGTAAGAACTCGAGCGGCTGCGTTCTGCACTAACTGAAGCTTGTTTATTGAAGATGCTGGACAACCAGCGAGCAGCGCATTACAGTAATCCAGTCTAGATGTCATGAATGCATGAACTAGCTTTTCTGCATCTGAGAGAGAGAGCATGTGTCTGAGCTTAGCAATATTTCTAAGATGAAAGTAGGCAGATTTTGTAACATGAGTGATATATGGTGTTCGAAGGACAGGTTGCTGTCCAATATCACACCCAAGTCTTTAACTGTCGGATAACGTTTATATCACATCCATCTAATTGTAGTTTGAGCTCAGAAATTTGCTGTAAACATGAATTTGGTCCGATAAGAAGCACCTCTGTTTTATTAGAGTTTAATAGAAGAAAATTTCTAGTCATCCAGTCTTTTATGTCTTTAACACACTCTGTTAATTTAGACATTTCTGATAACTTATCAGGCTTAGATGAAATGTATAGCTGTGTGTCATCTGCATAACAGTGGAAATTAACCCTGTGCTTTCTAATAATGTTCCCCAGGGGCAGCATGTATATAGAGAACAGTAAGGGGCCTAAAACTGATCCTTGAGGCACACCATACTTTACGGGCATTGTAGTAGAGCGGTCTCCGTTTATATCTACAAATTGATAACGGTCTGATAGGTATGATTTAAACCAATTTAGCGCCTGTCCCTGTACACCAGCGGTGTTTAAACGCTCTCAGGAGAATATTATGATCTATGGTGTCAAATGCAGCAGTGAGATCCAATAAAACGAGTAGCGAGACGCAGCCTCGGTCGGAGGATAAGAGCAGGTCATTAGTGATTTTAACTAATGCGGTTTCTGTGCTATGGTGCAAATTTATGGAGCGCTTCACGGATTTGCGTGTCATCCTTTCGCAGGGCCATGCTAATCTTCTCTGTATCGATCCAATTTTAGTATATGTGCTGCCGTGGCGAGCACATTATTATGTTTTCGAAGTATTACGAAAACTAACTTTATAGTGAGCAGCAATTTTCATAAGATCAGTCCTATTAATCTGAAATAACTCTGCCTGTGTTGGGTTGGAAATAAACTCTACCAATTCAAACATTTTGGAAAACTAACGTCTAACAAAATTATGAAGAAAAGAAAATTTTGAAAATTCACATCAGACCATTGTGACTCAATTACAAAGTAACTAGGAAATTTAAAAAAAATCGAAAATCTAACTAAAATGCACCGAATTCATCCCGGACGAGCCCCCAAATATATTGCCCCATAACTGATTTGTAGGCTCGCTTAAATAAAAACAAACGAAAAATATACAGGCTGAACATATAAAAGAGTCACAACACCCGATATGAATTTAAGACACCTCCATTTATTGAATAATTCTCAAAATAATAAAAAAAAACAATTCACATGACTTATAAACGAAACATGAAGGATAACAAATCGCGGGTAGGAAAACTAAGGAAGCAAGCCCCTGACTACCCCTGTTCTCGGATTGCAGCTCTTACCTGTCTGCCGACAAACAAAACCAGAACGGGTGAGTCTTCCGGACAACTACTTCCCTCCCTCAGCTCTTACTAACTCAACAAAACGTTAACTAATAAGATAAACTACCCGCTACTGATAAGATAATCAAAAAGAAACCACATAAAAACAAAATTTGTTAAACAAAACAAAATACCAGCCTCAAAAGAGGCAATAAGGGAGACGCCACCAGAACCGTGGGAAACGTAGAACAAAGAAAGAGAGAGAGAGAGAGAGAGAGAGAGAGAGAGAGAGAGAGAGAAAGAGAGAGAGAGACCGCCATTTCACCTGATGGCCTTTATATCCGAATCCTCAATGACGCTACCACTCATGGAACGGAATTTCCCCCAACACCACCTATGGGCTCAATCATATTAAAGTCACAGATACACGTAACACCCATCCATACAGAATGGAGAAAAAAAAAACCTTGGGAGAAACCAGACTCAGTTGGGGCCTGTTCTCCTCTAACCGGACGCCCAGCACTTAACTTCCAGTTCAATTTTAAACGCATAAAGTAATTATAGGTAATTAATAAGATTTTAAAATCTATCCGATGTTTGATAGGAGCCAGTGCAGTGTTGACAGAACCGGGCTAATATGATCATACTTCCTAGTTCTAGTAACGACTCTAGCTGCTGCGTTTTGGACCAGCTGAAGTTTATCAAGTGTGCAGAACAACCACCCAATAAAACATTACAATAATCTAACCTTGACGTCATAAACGCATGAATTAACATTTCTGCATTAGAGGTTGAAAGCATAGGTCGTAATTTGGATGTATTTTTAATATGGAAAAACACAGTCTTACAGATGCTGGAAACATGGTTGTCGAAGGAAAGATTGCTGTCAAACGGCACACCTAGGTTCCTAACTGATGAAGAACAATTAACAGAGCAGCCATCAAGTGTTAGACAGTGTTCTAGATTATTATATGTGGCGTTTTTAGGTCCACCTTTTTTTTTCAGAATTTAGCATTAAGAAGTTACTCATCATCCAGTTTTTATATCGACTATGCATTCTGTTAGATTCTCAATTTGGTGTGTATCACCAGGCTGCGCTGAAATATAGAGCTGAGTATCATCAGCATAGCAGTGAACGCTAACACTATGTCTCCTGATAATATATCTCCCAGAGGTAACATGTATAGGTTGAAAAGTAACGGTCCTAGCACTGAGCCTTGAGGAACTCAATATTTCACTTGTGAGCGATATACCTCTTCATTTACAAACTGATAGCGGTCAGATAGATATGATTTAAACCATGCTAAGGCGCTTCCTCTAATGCCAACATATTTTTCTAGTCTATCCAAGAGAATGTTGTGATCGATGGTATCGAATGCTGCGCTAAGATCTAATAGCACTAATAACGAGATAAAACCACGATCCGATGATAGAAGCAGGTCATTAGTAACTCTAATGAGAGCAGTCTCAGTACTATGGTACGGTCTAAAACCTGATTGGAAATCCTCGCAGATACCATTTTTTTCTAAAAAGGAATACAGTTGTGAGGATACTACCTTTTTTCTAGTATCTTTGACAGAAAAGGGAGATTAGAGATTGGTCTGTAATTTCCTAAGTCTTTGGGGTCAAGATGTGGTTTCTTAATAAGAGGCTTAACTACTGCCAGTTTGAAGGTTTTGGGAACATATCCTAATGACAATGATGAATTAATAATGTTCAAAATAGGATCTATGAGTTCTGGAAGCAAATCTTTTAATAGTTTAGATGGAATAGGGTCTAACATACATGTTGCTGGTTTAGATGATTTAACAAGTTTGTATAAGTCTTCTTCTCCTATAATAGAGAAAGAGTGTAATTTTTCCTCAGGGGATCTATAGCTCACTAACTGATGTGCAACTGTAGCTGACGGCTGCGTAGTTACAATTAAAAGATGAAAGAAAACAGTTTGTCTCCTTCCTGACCTGGGCACTAGTTGGTCAAGTTGGAACTCTAAGACTATATGCCATATTTCTAGATAGAAGAGCGGCACCACCCCAGGAGGGATGAAGACCATCTCTTTACAACAGGTCCATCCAGAAACTCAGCCAATTGTCTATAAAGCCTATGTTGTTCTGCAGGCACCACCTCGACATCCAGCCATTGAGACCCAGCAGTCTGCTGTAAATCTCATCACCCGGTAGGCAGGAGGGGACCAGAGCATATTACATTGTCCGACATTGTACTAGCAAATTCACACATAAAATGTTCTTTACTTTTTTTTTTTCATTTCTTATGTAAATGATTTTTTCATTTCTTATGTTTATGTTTTATTTTTTTCTTTTCAAAAATATTCTTTACTTTTTTTTGTAATTATTATTATTATTTTTATTTCTTATGTTAATATCACTAAAAACCCACCAATTTGTGACTGGTTATTACAAAAATAAATTTTTAAAATTATTATTTTGTTTTTTTATATTCTTTACCTTTTTGGGATTTTTTTAAATTTATGTTAATTTCACTAAAAAGCCACAGATTTGTGACTGATTATTGCAAAAATAATCTTTTTTTTTTTAATAGTATTTTTATTAGAATTTTTAATTTTACAACAAAAACAAAACAAACAACAAAAAAAAAAAAAGACAAGAAACCCCAGATGTAGTATTATACACATTCCAACACAAAACACTTCACAAGAGCTAACAGCATGCTGCAATTCAATATCACTGGTCATTTTCACTATTAAATTGAGCAAGATGATCCAAAAATGGCTGCCATATGTTATAAAATTTATCTATGTTGCCTGCAATTCCAAACCGAACTCTCTCCATGTGCAGTATTCCTGTAAGAGAGCTTAACAAGTCTTGAACTGAGGGACATCCTCAGACTTCCAAAGTCGTAGAATTATACTCTTAGCCATAATCATTCCATAAATAACAGTGTTTTGTACAGAGTCATTATGGTCCATTAAAGAAAGAGAATCTCTGGGTCAGGCTCCAACACAAAACCATACATTTCAGAAAACCATTTGAAAATGTCACACCAGAAATTATAGAGCTTAGGACAAGTCCAGAAAAGATGGGTAAGAGAGCCTTCTGCAGACCTACACCGATCACATGTAGAAGAAATAGTGGGGAAAATTCTGTGCAGTTTAGACTTTGAATAATGTAATCTGTGCATCACTTTAAATTGAATTAACTGATGCCTAGAGTTAATGGAACAAGAGCGAATCCTGCTAAGGCTCTCCTCCCAGATTTCAGGTCCTATTTCCATACCCAATTCCTCCTCCCAAGCATTTTTAAGGGAGAGTGTGGAGCAACTACTTTCATTAGAAAGTGCATTCACAAAGTCAGAAACCAAATGTTTGGAATCAGGCGAGACTAACATCAGCCTATAAATTCTTCTTTCCTCTGGGAGAGTTTCAAAATTAGGCACTGCATGGCGTACATAGTTCCTAATCTGCAAGTACCAAAGAAGTGTGTTTTAGGGAGAGAAAATTTGACTGCTAATTGGGAAAAAGATGCAAAATGTTTATTTATATACAGGTCCTCCAAAGTAACAATGCCATTCTGCCTCCATATGCCGAATGTTGAATCCAATAAGGAGGGAGGAAATGCATGGTTGCCATGCACTGGAGAAAAGACTGCAGTATCAGGCAATTTACAATTCTTCTTTATTTGGTGCCATATTTTCAGGCAGTTCGAGACAATAAGATTATCCACCTTTACAGGTGGAAGCAGTCAGGGGCTGAGAAAAAGAAGCGCTGGGAGGAACTGTTCCCAACACTACTTTTTCAATTGCAATCCAGGGGTATCAACTGAGATCTCCATACTATAATCCTCCTGCCAGTAAACAAGAGCCCTTGCATTTGCTGCCCAGTAATAGTGTAAAAGCAAGGTAGCCCCAGCCCACCCATCTCTCTAGGCTTCTGTAAATGTTTTTTGATATTCTGTGAGCTTTGAAACTCCAAATAAAGGGTAAAATTACTGAATCTAGTGATTTGAAAAAGGCTTTTGTCAAAAAAATAGGTAAATTCTGAAATAGATACAAGAATCTAGGCAGAGACAACATTTTAACAGCATTTATACGACCTACCATAGAGAGAGGAAGAGTCCTCCATTTACTAATGTCCGATTTTAAGTTTTCCAATTTCTGTAAGAAATTCAATTTAAAAAAGATTAATTTGTGATTTTTGGGCAGAGTAACACCAAGATATTTAAGTTTATCTGTAATTTTGAAAGGGAGATTTTCTAAAAATTCTGTATCAAGATTAGCATTTAAAGACATAAATTCACTCTTTTGCCAATTAATTGTGTATCCTGAGACTGTACCAAAAGATTTTATAAGGTCCAATAATATTGGGACTGACTGTTCAGGATCAGACAAAAGAGGGCAATATCATCAGCATACAATGAGATGTAGTGGTCCACATTCCCCAGTCTTACAGGTTTGATAGATGGATGATTTCTAATACTAATCGCAAGGGGTTCAATTGCTACTGCAAAGAGTAAAGGGCTGAGGGGATACCCCTGTCGCGTGCCACGATGTAGTAAAAATGGCTTCGATTTTTCCTGATTTGTGAGAACAGAAGAGGATGGATGGGCATATAATGTTTTAATCCATGACACAAAACGACTCCCAAACCCAAATCCCTCTAAAACGTTTAGCATGTAGGGCCATTCTAATTGATCAAAGGCCTTTTCTGCATCTAAACACAGAGCAGCCACTTTAGAACCTTTTGGATATTTGTTATACATTATGTGCATTAATCTTCTAACGTTAAAAAATGAAAATCTATTGGGGACAAAACCTGTTTGATCTGCATGTATAATGGATGAAATATGTTTATTTACCCTATTAGCTAATATTTTGGTAAAGATTTTGATATCAGAATTAAGTAACGCAATAGGTCAATAAGATGAAGGCTCAGTTCCATCCCTACCCTCTTTCAGTATTAATGAGATATTAGCATTATATAATGTTACAGGAAATTTTTGAGTCTCTAGGGAATGCGTGAACATCCTCAATAGAAGGGGGCCAGCTTCTCAGAATATTTTTATATAATTCAATACCGAAACCATCAGGTCCCGCTGCTTTGCCATTGGGGAAGGACTTTATAGCATCAACAATCTCTTGGGACGTAACATCAGAATTCAGGGCCTCAGAGGCAGCGTCACTCAGCTTAGGAAGATTCACAGAGCTCAGCCAATCAGAAACATTTCCCCCTGCCTTTGATGAATACAATTCTTCATAATATTGTTTAAAACAATCATTTATGCCTTTTGGATCAACAATTACATCACCTGATTTTGATTTAATTTTGTGTATAGATTTATTGGCTTGTAAACCTCTCAGTTGTCGAGACAGCAATTTATGAGGCTTATCTCCCAGCTCAAAGTATTTTTGTCTCACCCTTAACAGCTGATCCCATACCTGCTCAGATAAAATAGTATTATATTCATATTTCAATTTTAGAATGGCTTGTAGTGTAGAAGGGTTAGAAGAGTTTCTATAAGAGGGCTCTAAATTAGATAGTTCTTCTTCTATTTCTAGGAGACGCCTACGTTTGTCTCGCCTGGCTGAGGACTCAAAAGAAATAATATGGCCCCTAATCACCACCTTAAGGGTTTCCCAAAGGATGGAATCAGTGACCTCAGCATTATCATTAATGTCTAAAAATTCTGATATCTTGTTAGATATAAACTGGGTAAATGTCGCATCAGAGAGTAAAGCAGGACGAAAACGCCAGCAATATGGTTTAGTCTTATGGCCAAAATCAAAAATAACTGAAGTTGGTGCGTGATCAGAGATTAAAATGTTGTGATAATCTGAGGTGACCACATTTGATATAAGTTTAGAGTCTAATAAAAAATAATCGATTCTGGAAAAAGTCTTGTGTCTTTGTGAAAAAAAAGAGTAGTCTCTACCTGAGGGATGTAGCAGCCTCCATATATCGACCAGGTTCATGGAGGAGATTAGGTCATTCAAAACCATGGAGGCAGAAGGCAACTGGTTTACCTGGGTTGACCTGTCCAAAATGTTGTCAAGCACACAATTAAAATCCCCACCTATAATTACATGCGAATCAGTAAAATCAGACAATAGGTTAAATATTTTGGTGAAGAAAGATGGATCGTCAAAATTGGGCCCATAGACATTTAGAAGTGTGACATGAAATGAATAAATATAACCCGTTACCAAAATATATCGACCATTTGGGTCACTAAGGGTAGAAATATGTCTGAATGGAACCGTCTTGCGAATTAAAATTGCAACTCCTCTAGCCTTACTGGAAAACACGGACTTGAAAAATATGGCCTGCCCAGCTGCATTTGAGCATCTTCTCCTTTGTGGGCCTAATATGTGTTTCCTGTAAATATATAACATCTGCAGACAAGGATTTCAGATGTGAAAATACCTTAGCACGCTTAACCACATGACCCATACCTCGCACGTTCCAGCTGGTAAAAGTAATGCTGTTGCCCTTAGAAGGTAAACTAGAAGTCATACCACAAATAAACAAATGTACAGTGTACATGCCTGCTGCCCTTTTAAAACATTTGAAGTAAAAAAAAGAATTAAGAGAAAATAATAACCAAAAAAGAACATTACCCCCCAACCCCCATCCCACTTTCCCAAACAAAGTGAGAATACACATCCCAAAAAATCACTAAGGGGTTGCCGGACCATAGGAACAGTGGAACTTCGGTCGTATAGCTCCCACTCCATGCTTATGTAAAGAGCTCAAGAACAAAACAAGCGGTCATCTAAATGTTCCAGTCTAAATAGCGCTGCTGCAGAAAAGTCACCTACATACCCAGACAAAGGATATCAACACATGTCTTTAGCGGTTTTGAGACAGCGCTCCAATAAAGGTCACCGCTTCCTCGGGAGAGGAAAACACCTCATCAGTGGTACCGTCAGCAAACGCGCAGTCTTGCAGGGTAAATGAACCCGCTCCTCACCCCGGCATCTCGAGTTGTTTCCTGACATCCTGAAATGCCTGGCGCTGTTTCATTATTTCGCGCGGAAGATCCGGAAAAATGTGTATCGGCCTTTCCTTATAACACAGAGGAACTGTTGACGAGCCAGCTCAAGTATTTTTTCCTTCATTTTAAAGTGATGAATCTTGGCTATCATCACACGCGGCGCGCTTTTCTCCAGGTGACTGCCTCCCCAGCCGATGAGCCCGATCCACCTCAAGTGGTTTAGAAAAGTTACTAGCGCCCAGCAGATCAGGAATAAACTCTGTCAGAAATTCCGTGGGCCGCCCGTTTTCTATCTTCTCAGGTAAGCCGACGATTTTAATGTTTTGTCGCCTGGGCGAGCCTCCAAATCAGTTAATTTCTCACGAAGGGATGTATTTTCTGACTGTATTTTGAGCCACTTCTGCTCGACGAGTGAAAGACGGCGATCATAATCGGCTGCAGCATTTTCCACCTCCGTGATTCTATCTCCGAGAGACACTAAGGTTGCTTGTGTAGATGCCAAAGATGCCTCCAAAAGATCAAACCGGTCTGTCATCGTTTTGCGTTTTGACGGAGCAAGCGCCTCGTTCAGAGCTTTATCCATCTTTTTCCCCTTGACTGTTTTCGGCTTAGACATTTTGTAACCTTGCCCCAAGAAGTGTCCAAAATAATAGCGCTGAAGAAACCTGAAAATTATGGAAATAACCGACTAATTTAAAGAAATGGAGGAGAGCTCGACAAACTACGACTACTCCATGTGGTGCTCACTAGCGCCCCATAAAAATATTCTTTACTTTTTTCAATTATTAATTCTTTTTAATTCGTATGTTAATGTCACTAAAAGCCACAAATTTGTGACTAGTTAATTTTTTTAAATATTATACAAAAATATGCTTTCCTTTTTAAAAATAGTATTACATATTATTTTTTCATTTCTTAATGTCACTAAAAAGCCACAAATTTGTGACTATTTCAAAAATATTCTTTGTTTTTTTTGTACTACTACTACTACTACTACTATTTTCTCTGGAAGAAAAAAAATAAATAAATGAATAAATAAACATCATCACCCTATCTCTAAGGGAGTGCTCAGCCACCCTACGGAGGAAACTCATTTCGCCGCTTGTATCCGGGATCTCATTCTTTCGGTGACCATAGCTGAGAGTAACATTGAAGATCAACCGGTAAATCGAGAAAACCGCCTTGCGGCTCAGCTCCTTCTTCACCATGACAGACCAGTACAGCGACCGCATTACTGCAGAAGCTGCACCTGTCGATCTCTCGTTCCATCCTCCCCTCACTCGTGAACAAGACCCCCAAGATACTTAAACTCCTCCACCTGGAGGCAGGAGCTCCCCCACCAACCTGAAGGGGACAAGACACCCTTGTCCGACTGAGAACCATTGCCTCAGACTTAGAGGTGTTGATTCTCATCCCAGCTGCTTCACACTCAGCTGCAAAACGCCCCAGCGCACACTGTAGGTCTTGGCAAAAAGCAGAGACGCTATCCTGTGGTCACCAAAACAGACCCCCTCCAGCCCCCGGCTGCGCCTAGAAATCCTATCCATAAAAATAATGAACAGGACCGGTGACAAAGGCAGCCCTGTCGGAGTCCAACATGCACTGGGAACAAGTCTTTAACAGCCCTTAACAATGGGCCCCTTACCCCGTATTCCCAGAGCACCCCCCAAAGGACACCACAAGGAACCCGGTCGAATGCCTTCTCCAAATCCACAAATCGCATGTGGACTGGTTGGGCAAACTCCCAGGAACCCTCCAGTATCCTGAAGAGGGTATAGAGCTGGTCCAGTCTTCCACGTCCAGGACAAAACCCGCATTGTTCCTCTTGAAGCTGAGGTTCCACTATCGGATGGATTCTCCTCTCTAGTACCCTGGCATAGACTTTCCCAGGGAGGCTGAGGAGTGTGATCTCCCAATAGTTGGAGATCACCCTCCGGTCCCCTCTTCTTAAAGAGGAACCACCACCCCGGTCTGCCATTCCAGAGCGTGTCAGCCAAGACAGCCCCACAACATCCAGAGACCTGAGGTAGTCTGGGCGAATCTCGTCCACCCCCGGAGCCTTGCCACCGAGGAGCTTCTCAACAACCTCAGTGACCTCAGCCAGGGTGATGGTCGAGTCCCCCCCCTTGGGAGGATTGAGGAGATCCTCAAAGTATTCCTTCCACCGCCCCGACAAATTCCCCAGTCGTGGTTAGCAGGTTCCCACCAGCACCGTGATCACGGTGTTGGCAGGGCACTGATTCCCTTTTTGGCGTCGGACGGTTTGCCAGAACCTCTTTGAGGCCGTCCGATAGTCCTTGTTCATGGCCTTCCCAAACTCCTCCCAGACCTGAGTTTTTGCCTGCACAACCACCCGGGCAGTGGTCTGCTTGGCCCACCGGTACCTGTCAGCTGCCTCAGGAGTCCCACGAGCCAACCGGGCCCGATAGGACTCCTTCTTCAGCTAGACGGCATCCCTTTCTTCCAGTGGGGTTCCAGCGGCCACAGCTCCGGATGGCTGCATCGACCAAAGAGGCAGAGAACATAGTCCACTCGGACTCAACGTCTCCAGCCTCCTCTGGATCCGGTCAAAGTTCTGCCGGAGGCGAGAGTTGAAGATCTCCCTGACAGGGGTCTCTGCCAAACATTCCCAACAAATCAAATTCAAATCAAATTCAAATTTTATTTGTCACATACACATACATACATGGTATACGACATGCAGTGAAATGTTCTATACAACCGTCCAGCATCAAAATAGAAAACAAAATTTAAATGTATATATAAATATAAAAAATTTAAAATATAAAAATATGTATAAAAAAAAGAATTGTGCAAAGTAGAATATATAAAAATAAAATAAAATAAAGTATAGAATATAAATATAAGTATAAGATATAAAGTGTAAAGTGTAAAGTGACTGTGCAAATGTCCAGTGCAAAGTGACTAGTGCAATTGTCCAAATGTAAGTGGCGAGTATCTGGGGAAGAGGGTAAACATGGGAATCCCGGTGATTAGGTACTGGGTGTTCTCTGGTTCAGACTCCGAATGGCCTGCGGGAAGAAGCTCCTCCTCATTCTCTCTGTGTTTGCCTTCAGGGAGCAGCGCTTTCCTGAACGCAGCAGAGAAAAGAGTCCATTGTTGGGATGGCTGAGGTCTTCCACGATCTTCCTGGCTCCTGGTACAGCACCGCTTGTTGTAGATGTGCTGCAGCACAGGGAGCTCAGTGCGGATGGTGCGCTCAGCTGACCGCACCACCCTCTGAAGGGCTCGCCTGTCCTGCATGGTGCTGTTCCCGAACCAGGAGGTGATGTTTCCCGTCAGGACACTCTCGATGGTGCAGGTGTAAAAGTTCCTGAGCACCTGAGATGGGAGTCTGAAGTCCCTTAAAGCGCCTCAGATGGTATAGACGCTGCCGGGCCTTCTTCACCAGGGTGTTGATGTGACAGGACCAAGACAGGTCCTGCGTGATGTGAACACCCAGGTACGAAAAACTGTCCACTCTCTCCACTGGGGTCCCGTTGATCTTGATGGGATGGTAAGAGCGCACCTGCTTCATGCTGAAGTCCACTATTAACTCCTTTGTTTTGCTGACGTTCAGGAGCAGATTGTTCTCCTGACACCATCACTCCAGGTTGTTGATCTCCTGAAGGTAGGCTATCTCATCGTTGTTGGATATCAGGCCCACCACGACAGTGTTGTCAGCAAATTTAACGATGGTGGTGGAGTTTGTAGTAGCCACACAGTCATGTGTGTACAGCGAGTACAGCAGGGGCTCAGAACACAACCCTGAGGGGCTCCAGTGCTGAGAGTGAGGGAGGATGAGGTGTGTTTTCCCATCCGTACAGCTTGTGGTCTGTCGGTCAGGAAGTTGGTGATCTAGTGACGCAGGGATGGGCTGAGTCCCAGGACCTCCAACTTCGAGGTGAGTGTGGAGGAACTATGGTGTTGAACGCTGAACTATAGTCCACGAACAGCACTTTCACATAGTTCCCTTTCCTATCCAGGTGGCTTGTGTTTGTGTGGAGGAGGTGTGTGATGGCATCCTCCGTGAGACTGGTTTTGGCGGTAGGCAAACTGTAGTGGGTCCAGTGTGTCCGGTAGTGATGCGGTGATGAAGTCTCTGACGAGTCTCTCGAAGCACTTCATCACTACAGACGTCAGAGCTACAGGGCGGTAATCATTAAGGCAAGATGGTTGAGGTTTCTTCGGCACAGGAACAATGATGGACTGTTTGAAACACAAGGGGACTGTAGACTGTTTCAGGGAGAGATTAAATATCTCAGTGAACACCGGTGCTAGCTGGTCAGTACAGGCTCTCAGAACTCGACCTGTGATGCCGTCTGGTCCTGCTGCCTTCCTGGTGTTCACTCTCCTGAATGCCCTCCTTACGTCGTGCTCCGAAATGGTGAAGGCGATTTCCTCACCGGCTCTCTCGGCATGCGTGCTGTTCATCATGCCGCTAGCGGTGCTAAGCGTGATTAGCGTGATTAGCTGCAGCCTCGAAACGAGCATAGAAGTTATTTAGCCTCGTCTGCCAGAGAAGCATCCGCGCTCCCACTCTGGAGGTTGGCGTTTTATAGTCCGTGATGTTTCTCAGTTCCTGCCAAAGGTTCCTAGAGTCACTGTGTTGCGCCTCTTTGCCTCCTTTACCGCTCTGCGCACGCTTGTACGACGCAGCCTTGTATTCAGACATATCCCCGCTGACAATCCCCGTGTTATAGGTTGCGGAGCGGGATCTCAGAGAGTCACGGATAGTTTTGTCTACCCACAGCTTCTGGTTGGGAAACGTCCTGATGACGGTTTTCTCTACCGTGTCATCCGCTAGTTTCCCGATGAATCCCACCACCGCTTCCCGTGAACACGTTGACGTCCTCGGGCTACACCTGAACATGGCCCAGTCTGCGTCATCCAAAGCGTCCTGCAGAGCGGCCACCGAATGGTCAGACCAGCGTGACACCTTCCTCTGTACCGGGGCTTCCTGTTTCAGCCTCTGTTTGTAAACAGGTACAAGGAAAATGGCGGCATGGTCCGATTTACCAAACGGTGGGCATGATTTTGCCTTGTAGCTGTCTCTGAAGGGTGTAGCAGTGATCCAGTGTCCTTTCGCCCCTGGTGGGGCAGGTGATGTGCTGGTGGAAGTTCGGCAGTGCGCGCTTGAGGTTTGCACTGTTAAAATCCAACAGCACAATGAGTGCGGCGTCCCGGTGCTGTGACTGTTGTGTTGTGAGGTGGTCGTGTAAGTCCCATATTGCAGTGTCCGTGTCCGCTTGAGGTGGAATGTAAACGGCGCTGACTATGACCGAGCTGAATTCCTGTGGAAGATAGAAAGGGCGACATTTGATGGTCAGAAGTTCCAGGTTTGGTGTGCAGGAGCGTGAGAGAGGAACAACGCGCTTCGCTGTCGCACCAGCGGTTGTTCACCATCAGACACACTCCACCTCCCGTGTCTTCCCGACTCCATTGTTCTGTCCATGCGGTAAACAGAGAAAAACTCGGCGGTTGTATGGCGTGGTCCGGTACCGCTGAGTTCAGCCATGTCTTGGTGAAGCAGAGGAGGTTGCAGTCTCGAATGTCTCTCTGGAACTTGATCCTTGCCCTGAGCTCATCGAGCTTGTTTTCCAAGACTGGACGTTGGCTAACAGGACACTAGGTAGGGGCGCGGTGTGAGCGTGCCCTCAAACTGTTCCTGACGCCGCTCGTTTCCTCGTGGACGCCGGTGCGGATCGCGTCCTTTTGTCTTCGACAGGATCTCGCTCGGCCAACATGGGTCCGGGTTTAAAAACGGCGAAAGTTGGGTGCATTGTACACCAATAGATATAAGAGTGGCTCGGTCGTATGTAGTAATAGCCATCTTATATAAAGAAAACCGCGCAGACTATCCAAAATACTAACAATTAAAAGAAAAATAAAAAGTTTTGCAGGAGCGGTTGTGACGGCAGCCGAACTCAACGGCACCATCTTGGTGATATCCAACAGACCCTCACGGTACGTTTGGGCCTGCCAAGTCTGTCTGGCCTCCTCCCAATCCAACTCACCATCAGGTGGTGATCAGTTGACAGCTATGCCCCTCTCTTCACCCATACGTGTCCAAGACATGCGGCCCGAGATCAGATGATACAACCACAAAGTCGATCATCGACCTCCGCCCTAGGATGTCCTGATGCCACTTGTACTGGTGGACACCCTTATGCTTGAACATGGTGTTTGTTATGGACAGACCATGATTAGCACAGAATTCCAACAACAGAACACCACTCTGGTTTAAATCGGGGGGCCGTTCCCCCCAATCACGCCCCTCCAGGTGTCGCTAGCATCACCAAGGTGAGCGCTGAAGTCCCCAGCAGGACGATAGAGTCCCGGTTGGATCGCTTTCCAGCACCCATCCCAAGGACTCCAAGAAGGCCAGGTACTCTACACTGCCATTCGGCCCGTAGGCACAAATGACAGTGAGAGTCCTCCCAACCCAAAGTCGCAGGGAGGCGACCCTCTCGCCCACCGGGATAAACTCCAACACATGGTGGCTAAGCTGGGGGCTATAAGCAAGCCCACACCTGTGTGCCGCCTCTCACGAGAAGATGGGTTCCAGAGCCCAAGCTGCGCATGGAGGTGAGCCCAACTATCTCTAGCCGGTACCTCTCAACCTCCTGCAAGAACTCAGGCTCCTTCCTCCCCAGAGACGTAACATTCCATGTCCCTAAACCAGATTCTGTGTCCAGGGGTTGGTGGGCCCACGGGAGGATGGCCCCACGCTGCTGCATCGGGCTGTGCCCGGCCCCCAGGCCTGCATGCGGCCCCCAGCCCCAGGCCTGACTCCGCACACGACGCCACGTTATTTTTGTTGTTCATAAGGGGTGGGGTGGACCGCTCTTAGTCTGGCTTGTCACCTAGGACCTGTTTGCCTTGGGATACCCTACCAGGAGCATATAGCCCCGACAACCTAGATCCTAGGGTCATTCAGGCACTCAAACCCCTCCACCACGTTAAGGTGGCGATCCTAGGAGGGGATAATTACTTTTTTTGTAATAATTATTCATTTTCTTATGTTAATGTCACAAAAAAGCCACAAATTTGTGACTGATTATTACAAAAATATTCTTTTTTTCAAATATTTTTTCCATTTCTTATGTTTTTTTTTGTTTTAATTTTTTTTTTTTTTTTTATTATTCTTTATTTTATATTTTTATAATTAATTTTTTCATTTCTTATGTTAATGTCACTAAAAAGCCACCAATTTGTGACTGATTATTACAAAAATATTTTTTTTAAAAGTAATTTTTTGTAATTTTTTTAATTTCTTATGTTGTATTTTTTTCTTTTCAAAAATTTTCTTTACTTTTTGTAATTATTTATTTTATCTTATGTTAATGTCACTAAAACGTTTTAAATTTGTGACTGATTATTACAAATTTATTTTATTTTTTAAAATTATTTATTTTTTCATTTCTTATGTTGTTTTATTTTTTTCTTTTCAAAACTTTTCTTTACTTTTTGTAATTATTTATTTTATCATTTCTTATCTTGTTTTATTTTTTGACTGATTATTACAAAACTTTTCTTTACTTTTTTTCTAATTATTGCTTCTTTTTTTTTTTCATTTCTTATGTTAATGTCACTAAAAAGCCACAAATTTGTGACTGATTATTACAAAAATATTATTTTTTTTCATTATTATTATTATTTTTTTTTCAAAAAAATATGTTTTTTTTTTTCATTTTTTTTGTTCAATTTTTATTTTAAAGTCATTATTTTGCCACCAATTTGTGACTGATTACTAAAAAATACCATTTTTTGACTGATTATTACAAAAATATTATTTTTTTTTTGTAATTTTTTTTATTTTTTATTTCTTATGTATTTTTTTTTTTTTTTCAAAAATAATTTTTTACTTTTTTTAATTATTTTCATTTCTTATGTTAATGTCACTAAAACGCCACAAATTTGTGACTGATTATTACAAAAATTTTTTTTTTTTTTAAAATTATTTTTACTTTTTTCATTTCTTATCTTGTTTTATTTTTTTTCTTTTAAAAACTTTTCTTTACTTTTTGTAATTATTTTTTTTTTTCATTTCTTATGTTAATGTCACTAAAAAGCCACCAATTTGTGACTGATTATTACAAAAATATTCTTTTTTTTTATTATTATTATTTTTTTTCAAAAATATGCTTTACTTTTTTTTTCATTTCTTATGTTAGTCACTAAAACGCCACAAATTTGTGACTGATTATTACAAAAATATATTTTTTTTTCAAAAGTATTTTTACTTTTTTCCATTTCTGTATGTTGTTTTTTTTCTTTTTCTTTTTATTTACTTTTTGTAATTATTTTTTTTTAATTTTTATTTAATCACTAAAATCCACCAATTTTTTTTGATTTTTACAAAACTTTTTTTATTTTTTTTTTTAACTTTTTTTCATTTCTTTTTTTGTTTTTTCTTATGTTAATTTTTTTTTTTTTTCAAATTATTTTTATTTTATCATTTCTTATGTTGTTTTATTTTTTTTCTTTTCAAAACTTTTCTTTACTTTTTTTGTAATTATTTATTTTATCATTTATTATTTGTTTTATTTTTTTCTTTTCAAAACTTTTCTTTACTTTTTTTTTTAATTATTATTCTTTTTTTTTATTTCTTATGTTAATGTCACTAAAAAGCCACCAATTTATGACTGATTATTACAAAAATATTCTTTTTTTTATTATTATTATTATTTTTTAAAAATATGCTTTACTTTTTTTTTTTTTTTTTTTTCTTGTTAGTCACTAAAACGCCACAAATTTGTGACTGATTATTACAAAAATATTAATTTTTTTTTTTCAAAGTATTTTTACTTTTTTCATTTCTTATGTTTTTTTATTTTAGAATCACTTTCAAAACAAATTTTGACTGATTATTACAATTTTTTTTTTTCAAAAGTATTTTTTTTTTTTCATTTTGTTATTTTGTTTTTTTTTCTTTAAAAAAATTTTCTTTACTTTTTTTGTAATTATTTTTCTTTCATTTCTTATGTTAATGTCACTAAAAAGCCACCAATTTGTGACTGATTATTACAATTTTTTTTTATTATTATTATTATTATTTTTTTCAAAAATATGCTTTACTTACTTTTTTTTTTTTTCTTTCTTATGTTAGTCACTAAAACGCCACAAATTTGTGACTGATTATTACAATTTTTTTTTTTTTTTTCAAAAGTATTTTTACTTTTTTTCATTTCTTATGTTGTTTTTTTTCTTTTCAAAATTTTCTTTTTACTTTTTAAATTATTTATTTTATCATTTCTTATGTTGTTTTATTTTTTTTTCTTTTCAAAACTTTTCTTTACTTTTTTGTAATTATTTTTTTTTCATTTCTTATGTTAATATTAAAAAGCCACCAATTTGTGACTGATTATTACAAAATATTTTTTTTTATTATTTTCTTTTTTTTCTTTAATTTTTTCATTTTTTTTTTTCTTATTGGTGTATTTTTTCTTTTATTTTATTTTTATTTTTTTAAAAATTATTTTCATTTCTTGTGTTAATGTCACTAAAAAGCCACAAATTTGTGACTGATTATTACAAAATGTTTTTTTCTTTTTTACTTTTTTTTCATTTCTTATTTGTTTTATTTTTTTTTTTTCAAAACTTTTCTTTACTTTTTTATAATTTTTTTTTTCATTTCTTATGTTAATTCACTAAAAAGCCACCAATTTGTGACTGATTATTACAAAAATATTCTTTTTTTATTATTATTTTCTTTTCAAAAATATACTTTATTTTTTTGTCATTTTTTTCATTTCTTATGTTAGTCACTAAAAAGCCACAAATTTGTGACTGATTATTACAATTTTTTTTTCAAAAGTATTTTATTTTTTTTTTTTTTATTAATGTTTTTTTCTTTAAAAAAATTTATGTTACTTTTTGTAATTATTTTGTTTTCATTTTTATTTTAGTCACAAAACCACCAATTTGACTGATTATTACTTTTTTTTTTTTTTTATTATTATTATTATTTTCTTTTCAAAAATATACTTTACTTTTTTTGTCTTTTTTTTCATTTTTATGTTAGTCACTAAAACGCCACAAATTTGTGACTGATTATTACAATTTTTTTTTTTTTTTTTCAAAGTATTTTTACTTTTTTCATTTCTTATGTTGTTTTTTTTTTTTCTTTTCAAAAATTTTCTTTACTTTTTTAAATTATTTATTTTATCATTTCTTATGTTGTTTTATTTTTTTTTTTCAAACTTTTCTTTACTTTTTTTGTAATTATTATTCCTTTTTTTCATTTCTTATGTTAATGTCACTAAAACGCCACAAATTTGTGACTGATTATTACAAAAATTTTTTTTTTTTTCAAAATTATTATTTTTTTTTTTCAAAAATATGCTTTTGTTTTTTTTTGGTTTTCAAAACTTTTTTTTACTTTTTATAATTATTTTTCTTTTCATTTCACTAAAACGCCACAAGTTTGTGACAAATTATTACAAAATTATATATATTATTTTTTTTTCAAAAGTATTTTTACTTTTTTTTTTTCTTATGTTGTTTTATTTTTTTTTTTCAAAACTTTTCTTTGCTTTTTGTAATTATTTATTTTATCTTTTCTTATCTTGTTTTATTTTTTTTTCTTTTTCAAAACTTTTCTTTACTTTTTGTAATTATTCATTTCTTTCATCTCTTATGTTAATGTCACTAAAAAGCCACCAAGTAGTGACTTACTTTACTTTCTAGAATAGTATTTTTTAAAAATGTTATTTTCTTTTTTTACATTAATGTTACTTATGAAGCATCAATGTTACATTTATGATTTACCTTTCATTAAGAATTTGTGAAGCACTAAGTAACTATGTTTCCATGCACTTTTTCTATGTTTTAGTTTCTACAGACAGCAGCACTCTGAAATATTACATTCTTTTCATTCTTTGTATTTTGCTGTCTGCCTGTGCTCTGATGTGCATGAAAACAGTCTTCGTTTTACCTAGACCTCCAGAGTATCATCCAGCGGTGCTCTTCCAGCTGCTGGAGCGTCAGCCGGTGAGCTGGATTACGGCTCAAACTATGGAAAATAAGGTCATGGTACGCTGGGAAGAGTTCAGAGAGAGCATGGTTAGTATCCTCACATCAAACGTAACAGTAAACGTCATCTGAACAGGAAAACTGAGTGCTTACCAGTGGATAAGGTGGGATCCATCTTGAGGTAGCCATGCTGAATGGCATCAAAGCTTTCAAATGGCAGATATCTGTGCATGATCTCAAAGAGCAGAACTGCCAGTGCCCAGACGTCTGCTTCTGCGGCGTGGAAAACAGAGTGCATGAGGACCTCAGGAGGGTGTATGCCTCTGATCCTGTTCAAAAAAAAAAGACACACGGTTTCAGTGCTTCTGTGCGCTTCACCATCAACAACACAACGTCACGTGATCATCAGCAGGACTCACCTTGGTATTCACTGCTGTTAAATCCTCGCTGCGGATCAGACGAGCGCAGCGAAGTCAATGAGATTGAGCTCCAGACTGTGGAGAGTTACCAGGATGTTCCTTGAGCGGATATCACCGTGATAAACTCCATGCTTATGGCAGTGTTTGACGGCATCAAGCACTTGATACATGAACAAGCGTGCTTGTGCTTCACTGATGGGGCCGTTGAACAAGATGTAATCCTCCAAGGTCCTGCAGGGTTCAGGGTAATCCATAATGAGAGTGAAGCTGCTCTCATTCTCCACCCACTGGTGTAGCCGAATGATGTTGGGGCACAAGGGAGCTTCTCCCAGCCGGAGCATCAGAGCCACTTCAGCAAGCACCGGTTTGGAGTGACCAGGCTGAGGAGAGACAAACACAAGATCTGTTAGTTTGCCGTCTTCTGTTCCAGCTGCATGTCAGCTACAGGTTATAAAACACACTTATTCTGCAGGTTTAGCCAACTTACAATGTCAAGATAGCGGTCCGCTTTGCGCTTGGGAATACACTTCAGAGCGACCTTCACTTTGTCGCTGAATAAATGTGTTCCCTCATAGACCTTGCCGAAGTTCCCGGAAGCGATCAAATGTCCCACTTCAAACAAAGACACAGTGGATCCTGAAAAGCACACAGAAACAGAAGATGGACTGTAAGTTCCTTTGATTGTCAACAGCAGAGTTGAAGTTAAAAGTTGATGTAATTTCCCAACAACAAAATGATGGCCAGTGAAAATGTTGAGTGGCTAGTAAATTTGGAAAAGTCTATAGCATCAATAAAGAGAAAATAAGACAGAGCAGAAATGACATGTTGCCAAGCGGTAATGGCTCACCTTGGGGCAAATCGATTTCTGGATCAGGAGACACTGTGTCCGGTGTCTTTTCTGACTTGATCGACGGTGACACTGAACCGGACCCGAACCAGACACTGGAGAGAGCAGAACTGCATCATGGGCCTCAATCTCGGGGACATCTTCTTCCTCCTCAGGAGAGGACTGGAGGTCTGCAGAGACCTGGTCCTGCTCCTCCGGCAGAACGAGCTGGGATTGCTCGAGATGCGGCTCTGCTTTAGGAGGCTGGACTCTGTCCTGGTCACAGCAGGGGAAGAGCTGCTTCACAGCCTTACATGCTCTCCGGAAGAAGGCACGGACAGCTTTTCTCTTCCTTCCTTTCTTAGCTTTTTCTGAAACACATGAAGAGCAAACCATTAGAAACATCCCTGACCACAGATTACTGTGAACTACTAATTAAACATGGAAACAGCACAACAAATGTCATTGTCAAATTATTAAGTCTTATTAAGTCTACCGTGTACATTTAATACATTACTATTGCATACTGTTTTATAATGTACTACAGTACGGAGATGCAGATAATTGGCACTTTTTGCAATAAGTTGTATAAATAACAGAAAATGGTGTCAATAGAATCCATTGCTATTTGCTCTTAGTGTAAACTGAATCAATAGCTAAGAAAATATGCTATTTTCACTGCAAAATAACCTCTATTGCTATTTACACTTAGTGGAAACAGATGCTGCCAATTAATTATTGACAGACAGAAATAACAATAAGTAAAGTAACAATGGCTCACTGTGACTCGGATTCAGAGCAGATGAATCTGGAACAGGCGTTTCCTCGATGATCCTGGAGGAACACGGCACATACAGCGGCAGCTCCAGATCGGCGCACACCTGCCCCGCAGACACAGCAGCTCAGGAACAGCAGGATCCACGGCAGCTGACGGACCTGGGACAGGCGTCCCCTCATGATCGTCCAGATGAGCGTCCGTCTGAGCTGAGAGACTCTCCACTCGGTCCGCCCAGCGGAAGAACCGCCGCTTCACAGCTTTGCACAGCTTCCTGAAGACGACTCTCGCTTTCTCCTTCTTCCCTTTGATAGCTGTGCCTGGAATGAAGAAGAGAAAACAGAAAAATATTAGAAACAAACATCTCTAACCACAGATCAGAAACAGATTACTTTTCGACACATTTCTGACAGTGAACTGATTCAAGCTGAAAATAGTACAGCTCTAATAATGAGACATAGAAAAATCTGCAGTTAAGGTAAAGGCGGTTTTACCTCTTATCGTGACGTCTTAGTTGTGTTCAGAGTCTACTAACAGCGAATCTTTTAAGTTTAACTGCTTCAAGAACTAGTAAGAAATGTCATGTAGCTTTCCACCTGCTAAACTATTTTATGAATAAATTTGCATTGCTAACAAAAAGTTTCTGTTCGAGTTTGCTCTGTTTACCCTATTGTTTTGTAATATTTATTGGCTCTATGAATTCTGGGGTTTCGTTATTAAACTGTTATAGATAGCCCATAGTATGACAAAAATATCTCTCTGAGCTGTTTGGCTCCTCTGGACGAGCGAGCATACAAGTTCATATTTTGCTGGAAAGCAAAGTCAAAAACTGAGCCAAAGACTGAGCTCAGACCGAGAAAGTAAAATAACACTACTTACTGCTGTTGATGTTCATCTCAGCTGCTGGGCTGTTCTCCATCGAATCGTTTAAATCGACACTTTTGAAACTCGAAGGTTTCGAAGCCCAGGCGGCTCGAGCGAGAGGCTTGCCCTCAGTTGTAGACATTTGTGAACAGTGTGAATATTCTGAAAAGACTGTCTGTAAATCGTGAATCTGAATAGTTTAAGTGAGTGGAATCAGTCGCTGCTTCTAACCGCTCACTCAACTAGATACGCGTCTGCCGTTAGAAGCGCGAGCGGGGTCTTCTATAGCCGCTGCGTTGTGACGTCACATTGGAAGCTCACGTGCTTTTTTTTTTTTTTTTTTTTTTTTCAGAAGCTCACGTGCTGCTTTTTTTTTTTTTTTTTTTTCGCCTTTCCACTCTGCCTTATATGGAAGCCCGTTTCCGCCACTGAATAAAAAAAAAAAAAGTTATTGCGACTTTTTATCTCACAATTCACTTTTTTTCTCAGAAATGCGAGATATAAAGTCAGAATTCTGCCTTTTTTTCTCTTATTTGCGACACTTTCTTTCTGGCAAAGCGCCACGAGATGTGACTCTTACAGGACACGAGGATCCTTACTTTTTTATCATAAACAGAGCTTTTATCATAAACAGAGCACACCACAATTACACTCTTTAAAAAAATTAAACCATTATGTAAAGGTAAATGTATTTTGGTATGGGTTTTTAATGTTAAGTGCACAAGATTAGATGTTTCCAGGAGGGCAAATTTAAAATCTGATGTGTCTAGAAAATACTTAAATGTGTAAAAACATGACATGATTGATGTTTGAAGGGAACAAAACCCATTTAACACAAAGCAGGATAGAATTATGTTTAATTAAAAGGGAAATGGGAAATACAGGGTTTTTTTAGGAATAAGTGATCATTCTGATATTTCAATCAATCATTTTTATTTATATAGCGCTTTTAACAACACAGGTTGCATCAAAACACAGTACAGTATAAAGCAGAAGAATACAATGACAGGGATGTATAATGACGAGAGTGAACAATTTCTTATTAAATGCAGAGACGGTCTCTGTAATCAATTCGACGGTAATCCCTAGAAGTTAAGTGTCCCCAACAAAGCAAGCCAGAGGAACCATAAACCCCATCCATACAGAATGGAGAAAAAAAAACCTTGGGAAAAACCAGACTCAGTTGGGGCCCGTTCTCCTCTGAACGGACGCCCAGCACTTAACTTCCAGTTCAATTTTAAACGCAGCTGTGTCAGATAGCGTAAATGACTTAGTGAGTGAGTGAGTGAGTGAGTGAGTGTGTGTGTGTGTGTGTGTGTGTGTGTGTGTGTGTGTGTGTGTGTGTGTGTGTGTGTGTGTGTGTGTGTGTGTGTGTGTGTGTGTGTGTGTGTGTGTGTGTGTGTGTGTGCATCAGGATCTGGTGATCGGTCCACAGAGCTCATCTAGGTGTTCTGGTCTCTGATGAACATAATCTCTGGGTGCTGATCCACCATCTAGTCTGGATACAAACTGTGAAACAGATTAAGAAAGAAACAGGACTAATATTAGCGTAGATGCCATTCTTTTTATGATGTCACAAGTACATTGTGTTTTAGGAGTAGTGTTCCCGGTTCCAGCGGATTTAAGTAATGCAGCCTAAAAATCCTTTAACAGATTTGAATAATAAAAAGTGTGTTGGTGTGCTATGTGTAGGCTAGGTTAAAAAAGATGTGTCTTTAATCTAGATTTAAACTGGCAGAGTGTGTCTGCTTCCCGAACAGAGTTAGGGAGATTGTTCCAGAGATTTTGATATTCTAGGTATTATAAAATGGCCAGAGTTTTGAGAACGCAGTGGACGTGCAGGACTATAATGTGATAAGAGCTCGCTCAAGTATTGAGGAGCTAAACCATTCAGGGCTTTATAGGTAATTAATAAGATTTTAAAATCTATCCGATGTTTGATAAGGAGCCAGTGCAGTGTTGACAGAACCGGGCTAATATGATCATACTTCCTAGTTCTAGTAACGACTCTAGCTGCTGCGTTTTGGACCAGCTGAAGTTTATCAAGCGTGCAGAACAACCAACCAATAAAGCATTACAATAATCTAACCTCGAAGTCATAAACGCATGAATTAACATTTCTGCATTAGAGGTTGAAAGCATAGGTCGTAATTTGTATGTATTTTTAAGACGGAAAAACACAGTCTTACAGATGCTGGAAACATGGTTGTCGAAGGAAAGATTGCTGTCAAACGGCACACCTAGGTTCCTAACTGATGAAGAACAATTAACAGAGCAGCCATCAAGTGTTAGACAGTGTTCTAGATTATTATATGTGGGGTTTTTAGGTCCAATTATTAGCACCAATTATTAGTTTTTTTCAGAATTTAGCATTAAGAAGTTACTCATCATCCAGTTTTTTATATCGACTATGCATTCTGTTAGATTCTCAATTTGGTGTGTATCACCAGGCTGCGCTGAAATATAGAGCTGAGTATCATCAGCATAGCAGTGAAAGCTAACACTATGTCTCCTGATAATATATTTCCCAGAGGTAACATGTATAGGTTGAAAAGTAACAGTCCTAGCATTGAGCCTTGAGGAACTCCATATTTCACTTGTGAGCGATATACCTCCTCATTTACTGCTACAAACTGATGATTTAAACCATGCTAAGGCGCTTCCTCTAATGCCAACATAGTTTTCTAGTCTATCCAAGAGAATGTTGTGATCAATAGTATTGAATGCTGCGGTAAGATCTAATAGCACTAATAACGAGATAAAACCACGAGCCGATGATAGAAGCAGGTCATTAGTAACTCTAATGAGAGCAGTCTCAGTACTATGGTACGGTCTAAAACCTGATTGGAAATCCTCGCAGATACTTTTTTTCTAAAAGGAACACAGTTGTGAGGATACTACCTTTTCTAGTATCTTTGACAGAAAAGGGAGATTAGAGATTGGTCTGTAATTTCCTAAGTCTTTGGGGTCAAGATGTGGTTTCTTAATAAGAGGCTTAACTACTGCCAGTTTGAAGGTTTTGGGAACATAGCCTAATGACAATGATGAATTAATAATGTTCAAAATAGGATCTATGACTTCTGGAAGCAAATCTTTTAATAGTTTAGATGGAATAGGGTCTAACATATATGTTGCCGGTTTAGATGATTTAACAAGTTTGTATAAGTCTTCTTCTCCTATAATAGAGAAAGAGTGTAATTTTTCCTCAGGGATCTATAGCTCACTAACTGATGTGCAACTGTAGCTGACGGCTGCGTAGTTACAATTAAAAGATGAAAGAAAACAGTTTGTCTCCTTCCTGACCTGGGCACTAGTTGGTCAAGTTGGAACTCTAAGACTATATGCCATATTTCTAGATAGAAAGAGCGGCACCACCCCAGGAGGGATGAAGACCATCTCTTTTCAACAGGTCCATCCAGAAACTGGGCACCACTTCGACATCCAGCCATTGAGACCCAGCAGTCTGCTGTAAATCTCATCACCCGGTAGGCAGGGAGGGGACCAGAGCATATTACATTGTCCGACATCGTACTAGCAAATTCACACACAAAATGTTCTTTACTTTTTTTCATTTCTTATGTAAATGATTTTTTCATTTCTTATGTTTATGTTTTATTTTTTTCTTTTCAAAAATATTCTTTACTTTTTTTGTAATTATTATTTTTATTTCTTATGTTAATGTCTCTAAAAAGCCACCAATTTGTGACTGGTTATTACAAAAACATTTTTATTATTATTATTTTTTTTACATTCTTTACGTTTTTTTGGATTTTTTTTTTCATTTATGTTAATTTCACTAAAAAGCCACAGATTTGTGACTGATTATTGCAAAAATAATCTTTACTTTTTTCAATTATTAATTCTTTTTATTTCGTATGTTAATGTCACTAAAAAGCCACAAACTTGTGACTAGTTAATTTTTTAAATATTATACATAAATATGCTTTCCTTTTAAAAAAATAGTATTATATATTATTTTTTTCATTTCTTAATGTCACTAAAAAGCCACAAATTTGTGACTAATTATTATAAAAATATTGTTTACTTTTTTTGTAATTATTTTTTTTTTTCATTTCATATGTTAATGTCACTAAAACTTTGTGACTGATTATTTCAAAACTATTCTTTACTTTTTTTGTACTACTACTACTACTACTACTACTACTACTACTATTTTCTCTGGAAGAAAATAAATAAATAAATGAATAAATAAACATCATCACCCTATCTCTAAAGGAGTGCCCAGCCACCCTACGGAGGAAACTAATTTCGGCCGCTTGTATCAGGGATCTCATTCTTTCGGGCATGACCCAAAGATCATGACCATAGCTGAGAGTAACATTGAAGATCAACCGGTAAATGACAGACCAGTACAGCGACCGCATTACTGCAGAAGCTGCACCTGTCGATCTCTCGTTCCATCCTCCCCTAACTCCTCCACCTGAGGCAGGAGCTCCCCACCAACCTGAAGGGGACAAGCCACCCTTGTCCGACTGAGAACCATTGCTTCAGGCTTAGAGGTGTTGATTCTCATCCCAGCCGCTTCACACTCAGCTGCAAACCGCCCCAGCGCACACTGTAGGTCTTGGCAAAAGCAGAGACGCTATCCTGTGGTCGCCAAAACAGACCCTCTCCAGCCCCCAGCTGCGCCTAGAAATCCTATCCATAAAAATAATGAACAGGACCGGTGACAAAGGCAGCCCTGTCGGAGTCCAACATGCACTGGGAACAAGTCTGACTTAATGCCGGCATCAATGCCTGCTCTGATCATACAGGGACCGGACAGCCCTTAACAATGGGCCCCTTTCCCCGTATTCCCAGAGCACCCCCCAAAGGACACCACAAGGAACCCGGTCGAATGCCTTCTCCAAATCCACAAATCGCATGTGGACTGGTTGGGCAAACTCCCAGGAACCCTCCAGTATCCTGAAGAGGGTATAGAGCTGGTCCAGTCTTCCACGTCCAGGACAAAACCCGCATTGTTCCTCTTGAAGCTGAGGTTCCACTATCGGACGGATTCTCCTCTCTAGTACCCTGGCATAGACTTTCCCAGGGAGGCTGAGGAGTGTGATCTCCCAATAGTTGGAGATCACCCTCCGGTCCCCCTTCTTAAAAAGAGGAACCACCACCCCGGTCTGCCAGTCCAGAGGCGTGTCAGCCAAGACAGCCCCACAACATCCAGAGACCTGAGGTAGTCTGGGCGGATCTCGTCAAGCTTCTCAACAACCTCAGTGACCTCAGCCAGGGTGATGGTCGAGTCCCCCCCCTGGGAGGATTGAGGAGATCCTCAAAGTATTCCTTCCACCGCCCGACAAATTCCCCAGTCGTGGTTAGCAGGTAGAGACCTGCGCGGGACAGATTTTTCAGTCCCGCTCCCGCAAGGTTCTGTCCTCCCCCGCAACAATATAGATTTTTTTTTCCGCTCCCGCCCGCAATATTCAAGTTTTGTCCCCCTCCTGCCCGCATGTAAACATTAAAACTGTGCACACATGACGCTTCAGACCTGAAGTTCCAGACTTGTGGCTGCTGTATGCGAGTATTTTGCTGCATTTGTCGCAGCTCGCAAAGGGAAGGTGCTTTCCATACCGTCACATACTATAGAAAAACATTTCCAAATATCGGATTTCCCTTTGTTTGGCTTTGTAGTTCTGTATGTTCCTTTCTTTAATAATGAACTAATATATGTAGCACTAAGCGCTCCACGTGTGTCATGCTCTTCAGACATTTTGCCTCGGTGTGCGTCTATGGTCTTTGTTCCTCGCAAGAACCACGTGAGAATTTACGTTATTTTGAGTTGTTCTTGTTGCTTTTGTGCAGCAGATAAATAATATTTTATTTCTTTTTAACAATTTAATTTTAAGATATTTCCATTTTGCGGGAGTCCCGCAAATAATTTTATTCTCCCGCAACCCGCACACACACGAGGACTTTGCACCCGCGTTCACATATCAAATTTCATCCTGCGCCGCGCACTGGGTTGCGCGGGTCTCGCGAGACCACTCCTCCCGCGGGATTGCAGGTCTCTATTAGCAGGTTCCCACCAGCACCGTATGCGGTGTTGGCAGGGCACTGATTCCCTTTTTTGAGGCGTCGGACGGTTTGCCAGAACCTCTTTGAGGCCGTCCGATAGTCCTTGTTCATGGCCTTCCCGAACTCCTCCCAGACCTGAGACCAGAACCACCCGGGCAGTGGTCTGCTTGGCCCACCGGTACCTGTCAGCTGCCTCAGGAGTCCCACGAGCCAACCAGGCCCGATAGGACTCCTTATTCAGCTTGACGGCATCCCTTTCTTCCGGTGGGGTTGCCACCACGACATGCACCGGAGACTTTAAGGCCACAGCTCGGACGGCTGCATTGACCAAAGAGGCAGAGAACATAGTCCACTCGGACTCAACGCGTCTCCAGCCTCCTCTGATCCGGTCAAAGTTCTGCCGGAGGCGAGAGTTGAAGATCTCCCTGACAGGGTCTCTGCCAAACGTTCCCAACAGACCCTCACGGCACGCTTTGGGCCTGCCAAGTCTGTCTGGCCTCCTCCCAATCAACTCACCATCAGGTGGTGATCAGTTGACAGCTGATGCCACTTGTCTCACCCTTATGCTTGAACATGGTGTTTGTTATGGACAGACCATGATTAGCACAGAATTCCAACAACAGAACACCACTCTGGTTTAGATCGGGGCCGTTCCCCCAATCACGCCCCTCCAGGTGTCGCTAGCATCACCAAGGTGAGCGTTGAAGTCCCCAGCAGGACGATAGAGTCCCCGGTTGGATCGCTTTCCAGCACCCTCCCAAGGACTCCAAGAAGGCCAGGTACTCTACACTGCCATTCGGCCCGTAGGCACAAATGACAGTGAGAGTCCTCCCCCAACCCAAAGTCGCAGGGAGGCGACCCTCTCCCCACGGGATAAACTCCAACACATGGTGGCTAAGCTGGGGGCTATAAGCAAGCCCACACCTGTGTGCCGCCTCTCACGAGAAGATGGGTTCCAGAGCCCAAGCTGCGCGTGGAGGTGAGCCCAACTATCTCTAGCCGGTACCTCTCAACCTCCTGCAAGAACTCAGGCTCCTTCCTCCCCAGAGACGTAACATTCCATGTCCCTAAAACCAGATTCTGTGTCCAGGGGTTGGTGGGCCCACGGGAGGATGGCCCCACGCTGCTGTTTCGGGCTGTGCCCGCCACCAGGCGCGCTCGCATGCCGGCCCTAGCCCCAGGCCTGACTCCGTACCAGGCGACGCCACGTTATTTTTGTTGTTCATAAGGGGTGGGGGTGGACCGCTCTTAGTCTGGCTTGTCACCTAGGACCTGTTTGCCTTGGGATACCCTACCAGGAGCATATAGCCCCGGACAACCTAGATCCTAGGGTCATTCAGGCACTCAAACCCCTCCACCACGTTAAGGTGGCGATCCTAGGAGGGGATAATTACTTTTTTTGTAATAATTATTCATTTTCTTATGTTAATGTCACTAAAAAGCCACAAATTTGTGACTGATTATTACAAAAATATTTTTTTCAAAAAAGTATTTTTACTTTTTTCATTTCTTATGTTGTTTTATTTTTTCTTTTCAAAACTTTTCTTTACTTTTTTTATAATTATTTATTTTTCATTTCTTATGTTAGTCACTAAAAAGCCACCAATTTGTGACTGATTATTACAAAAAATTTTTTTAAAAGTATTTTAAATTTTTTTAATTTCTTATGTTGTTTTTTCTTTAAAAATTTTCTTTACTTTTTTTGTAATTATTTATTTTATTATTTCTTATGTTGTTTTATTTTTTATGTTGTTTTTTTTTTTTTATAATTATTTATTTTATCATTTCTTTCTTTTTTATTTTATTTATTTTATCAAAACTTTTTGTTTATTTTTTTTTTTTCAAAACTATTCTTTACTTTTTTTCTTTTTTTTCTTCTTTCTTATGTTTATGTCACTTAAATCCACCAATTTGTGACTGATTATTACAAAAATATTCTTTTATTATTATTATTATTTTCTTTTCAAAAATATGCTTTACTTTTTTTTTCATTTCTTATGTTAGTCACTAAAACGCCACAAATTTGTGACTGATTATTACAAAAATATTTTTTTTCAAAAGTATTTTTACTTTTTTCATTTATGTTGTTGTTTTTTCTTTAAAAATTTTATTTACTTTTTGTAATTATTTTGTTTTCATTTCTTATGTTAGTCACTAAAAAGCCACCAATTTGTGACTGATTATTACAAAATATATTTTTTTCAAAAGTATTTTTACTTTTTTCATTTCTTATGTTGTTTTTTTTTCTTTTAAAAATTTTTTTTTTTTTTTTTTTTTAATTATTTATTTTCATTTCTTATGTTGTGTTTTTTTTTTTTTAAAAGTTTTTTTTTACTTTTTATAATTATTTATTTTATCATTTCTTATCTTGTTTTATTTTTTTCTTTTCAAAACTTTTCTTTACTTTTTTTGTAATTATTATTCTTTTTTTCATTTCTTATGTTAATGTGACTAAAAAGCCACCAATTTGTGACTGATTATTACAAAAATATTCTTTTTTATTATTATTATTATTTTTTTAAAAATATGCTTTACTTTTTTTTTTTCATTTCTTGTTAGTCACTAAAACGCCACAAATTTGTGACTGATTATTACAAAAATAATTTTTTTTTTTCAAAAGTATTTTTACTTTTTTCCATTTATGTTGTTGTTTTTTTTTTCTTTAAAAATTTTATTTACTTTTTGTAATTATTTTGTTTTCATTTCTTATGTTAGTCACTAAAAAGCCACCAATTTGTGACTGATTTTCAAAAAATTTTTTTTTTCAAAAGTATTTTTACTTTTTTTTCATTTCTTATGTTGTGTTTTTTTCACTAAAAATTTTTCTTTACTTTTTTTAAATTATTTATTTTATCATTTCTTATGTTGTTTTTTTTTTTTTCTTTTAAAAGTTTTTTTACTTTTTTTATAATTATTTATTTTATCATTTCTTATCTTGTTTTATTTTTTTCTTTTCAAAACTTTTCTTTACTTTTTTTGTAATTATTATTCTTTTTTTCATTTCTTATGTTAATGTCACTAAAAAGCCACCAATTTGTGACTGATTATTACAAAAATATTCTTTTTATTATTATTATTATTATTTTTTAAAAATATGCTTTACTTTTTTTTTCATTTCTTGTTAGTCACTAAAATACAAATTTGTGACTGATTATTACAAAATATATATTTTTTTTCAAAAGTATTTTTACTTTTTTTCATTTCTTATGTTAGTCACTAAAACGCCACAAATTTGTGACTGATTATTACAATTTTTTTTTTTTTTTCAAAAGTATTTTTACTTTTTTTCATTTCTTATTTTGTTTTTTTTTTTTTAAAAAATGTATTTACTTTTTTGTAATTATTTTGTTTTCATTTCTTATGTTAGTGACTAAAAGCCACCAATTTGTGACTGATTATTACAATTTTTTTTTTATTATTATTATTATTTTCTTTTCAAAAATATGCTTTACTTTTTTTGTCTTTTTTTCATTTCTTATGTTAGTCACTAAAACGCCACAAATTTGTGACTGATTATTACAATTTTTTTTTTTTTTTTCAAAAGTATTTTTACTTTTTTTCATTTCTTATGTTGTTTTTTTCTTTTAAAAATTTTCTTTACTTTTTTAAATTATTTATTTTATCATTTCTTATGTTGTTTTATTTTTTTTTTTTTTTTCAAAACTTTTCTTCACTTTTTGTAATTATTTTTCTTCATTTCTTATGTTAATATCACTAAAAAGCCACCAATTTGTGACTGATTATTACAAAATATAATTTTTTTTTTATTATTTTTTTAAAAAATATTCTTTAATTTTTTTGTCATTTTTTTTTTTTCTTATGTGGTGTATTTTTTTCTTTCAAAATATTTTTTACTTTTTAAAAATTATTTTCATTTCTTGTGTTAATGTCACTAAAACGCCACAAATTTGTGACTGATTATTACAAAAATGTTTTTTTTTCAAAAAAAGTGTTTTACTTTTTTTTTCATTTCTTATGTTGTTTTATTTTTTTCTTTTCAAAACTTTTCTTTACTTTTTGTAATTTTTTTTTCATTTCTTATGTTAATGTCACTAAAAAGCCACCAATTTGTGACTGATTATTACAAAAATATTCTTTTTTATTATTATTATTTTCTTTTCAAAAATATACTTTACTTTTTTTCATTTTTTTCATTTCTTATGTTAGTCACTAAAACGCCACAAATTTGTGACTGATTATTACAATTTTTTTTTCAAAAGTATTTTTACTTTTTTCATTTCTTATGTTGTTTTTTCTTTAAAAAATTTATTAACTTTTTTGTAATTATTTTGTTTTCATTTCTTATGTTATTATCACTAAAAAGCCACCAATTTGTGACTGATTATTACAATTTTTTTTTATTATTATTATTATTTCTTTTCAAAAATATACTTTACTTTTTTTGTCTTTTTTTTTTTTTTTTTCTTATGTTAGTCACTAAAACGCCACAAATTTGTGACTGATTATTACAATTTTTTTTTTTTTTTCAAAAGTATTTTTACTTTTTTTTCATTTCTTATGTTGTTTTTTTTTTTTTAAAAAATTTTCTTTACTTTTTAAATTATTTATTTTATCATTTCTTATGTTGTTTTATTTTTTTCTTTTCAAAACTTTTCTTTACTTTTTTTGTAATTATTTTTTTCATTTCTTATGTTAATGTCACTAAAAAGCCACCAATTTGTGACTGATTATTACAAAAATTCTTCTTTTTTATTATTATTATTTTCTTTTCAAAAATATGCTTTACTTTTTTTTCATTTTTTTCATTTCTTATGTTAGTCACTAAAACATACAAGTTTGTGACTGATTATTACAAAAATATATATATATATTTTTTTCAAAAGTATTTTTACTTTTTTCATTTCTTATGTTGTTGTTTATTTTTTTCTTTTCAAAACTTTTCTTTGCTTTTTTTTGTAATTATTTATTTTATCTTTTCTTATCTTGTTTTATTTTTTTTTTTTCAAAACTTTTCTTTACTTTTTGTAATTATTCATTTCTTTCATCTCTTATGTTAATGTCACTAAAAAGCCACCAAGTAGTGACTTACTTTACTTTCTAGAATAGTATTTTTAAAAATGTTATTTTCTTTTTTTACATTAATGTTACTTATGAAGCATCAATGTTACATTTATGATTTACCTTTCATTAAGAATTTGTGAAGCACTAAGTAACTATGTTTCCATGCACTTTTTCTATGTTTTAGTTTCTACAGACAGCAGCACTCTGAAATATTACATTCTTTTCATTCTTTGTATTTTGCTGTCTGCCTGTGCTCTGATGTGCATGAAAACAGTCTTCGTTTTACCTAGACCTCCAGAGTATCATCCAGCGGTGCTCTTCCAGCTGCTGGAGCGTCAGCCGTGAGCTGGATTACGGCTCAAACTATGGAAAATAAGGTCATGGTACGCTGGGAAGAGTTCAGAGAGAGCATGGTTAGTATCCTCACATCAAACGTAACAGTAAACGTCATCTGAACAGGAAAACTGAGTGCTCACCAGTGGATAAGGTGGGATCCATCTTGAGGTAGCCATGCTGAATGGCATCAAAGCTTTCAAATGGCAGATATCTGTGCATGATCTCAAAGAGCAGAACTGCCAGTGCCCAGACGTCTGCTTCTGCGGCGTGGAAAACAGAGTGCATGAGGACCTCAGGAGGGTGTATGCCTCTGATCCTGTTCAAAAAAAGACACACGGTTTCAGTGCTTCTGTACGCTTCACCATCAACAACACAACGTCACGTGATCATCAGCAGGACTCACCTTGGTATTCACTGCTGTTAAATCCCCTCGCTGCGGATCAGACGAGCGCAGCGGGAAGTCAATGAGATTGAGCTCCAGACTGTGGAGAGTTACCAGGATGTTCCTTGAGCGGATATCACCGTGATAAACTCCATGCTTATGGCAGTGTTTGACGGCATCAAGCACTTGATACATGAACAAGCGTGCTTGTGCTTCACTGATGGGGCCGTTGAACAAGATGTAATCCTCCAAGGTCCTGCAGGGTTCAGGGTAATCCATAATGAGAGTGAAGCTGCTCTCATTCTCCACCCACTGGTGTAGCCGAATGATGTTGGGGCACAAGGAGCTTCTCCCAGCCGGAGCATCAGAGCCACTTCAGCAAGCACCGGTTTGGAGTGACCAGGCTGAGGAGAGACAAACACAAGATCTGTTAGTTTGCCGTCTTCTGTTCCAGCTGCATGTCAGCTACAGGTTATAAAACACACTTATTCTGCAGGTTTAGCCAACTTACAATGTCAAGATAGCGGTCCGCTTTGCGCTTGGGAATACACTTCAGAGCGACCTTCACTTTGTCGCTGAATAAATGTGTTCCCTCATAGACCTTGCCGAAGTTCCCGGAAGCGATCAAATGTCCCACTTCAAACAAAGACACAGTGGATCCTGAAAAGCACACAGAAACAGAAGATGGACTGTAAGTTCCTTTGATTGTCAACAGCAGAGTTGAAGTTAAAAGTTGATGTAATTTCCCAACAACAAAATGATGGCCAGTGAAAATGTTGAGTGGCTAGTAAATTTGGAAAAGTCTATAGCATCAATAAAGAGAAAATAAGACAGAGCAGAAATGACATGTTGCCAAGCGGTAATGGCTCACCTTGGGGCAAATCGATTTCTGGATCAGGAGACACTGTGTCCGGTGTCTTTTCTGACTTGATCGACGGTGACACTGAACCGGACCGGAACCAGACACTGGAGAGAGCAGAACTGCATCATGGGCCTCAATCTCGGGGACATCTTCTTCCTCCTCAGGAGAGGACTGGAGGTCTGCAGAGACCTGGTCCTGCTCCTCCGGCAGAACGAGCTGGGATTGCTCGAGATGCGGCTCTGCTTTAGGAGGCTGGACTCTGTCCTGGTCACAGCAGGGGAAGAGCTGCTTCACAGCCTTACATGCTCTCCGGAAGAAGGCACGGACAGCTTTTCTCTTCCTTCCTTTCTTAGCTTTTTCTGAAACACATGAAGAGCAAACCATTAGAAACATCCCTGACCACAGATTACTGTGAACTACTAATTAAACATGGAAACAGCACAACAAATGTCATTGTCAAATTATTAAGTCTTATTAAGTCTACCATGTACATTTAATACATTACTATTGCATACTGTTTTATAATGTACTACAGTACGGAGATGCAGATAATTGGCACTTTTTGCAATAAGTTGTATAAATAACAGAAAATGGTGTCAATAGAATCCATTGCTATTTGCTCTTAGTGTAAACTGAATCAATAGCTAAGAAAATATGCTATTTTCACTGCAAAATAACCTCTATTGCTATTTACACTTAGTGGAAACAGATGCTGCCAATTAATTATTGACAGACAGAAATAACAATAAGTAAAGTAACAATGGCTCACTGTGACTCGGATTCAGAGCAGATGAATCTGGAACAGGCGTTTCCTCGATGATCCTGGAGGAACACGGCACATACAGCGGCAGCTCCAGATCGGCGCACACCTGCCCGGCAGACACAGCAGCTCAGGAACAGCAGGATCCACGGCAGCTGACGGACCTGGGACAGGCGTCCTCTCATGATCGTCCAGATGAGCGTCCGTCTGAGCTGAGAGACTCTCCACTCGGTCCGGCCCAGCGGAAGAACCGCCGCTTCACAGCTTTGCACAGCTTCCTGAAGACGACTCTCGCTTTCTCCTTCTTCCCTTTGATAGCTGTGCCTGGAATGAAGAAGAGAAAACAGAAAAATATTAGAAACAAACATCTCTAACCACAGATCAGAAACAGATTACTTTTCGACACATTTCTGACAGTGAACTGATTCAAGCTGAAAATAGTACAGCTCTAATAATGAGACATAGAAAAATCTGCAGTTAAGGTAAAGGCCGGTTTTACCTCTTATCGTGACGTCTTAGTTGTGTTCAGAGTCTACTAACAGCGAATCTTTTAAGTTTAACTGCTTCAAGAACTAGTAAGAAATGTCATGTGGCTTTCCACCTGCTAAACTATTTTATGAATAAATTTGCATTGCTAACAAAAAGTTTCTGTTCGAGTTTGCTCTGTTTACCCTATTGTTTTGTAATATTTATTGGCTCTATGAATTCTGGGGTTTCGTTATTAAACTGTTATAGATAGCCCATAGTATGACAAAAATATCTCTCTGAGCTGTTTGGCTCCTCTGGACGAGCGAGCATACAAGTTCATATTTTGCTGGAAAGCAAAGTCAAAAACTGAGCCAAAGACTGAGCTCAGACCGAGAAAGTAAAATAACACTACTTACTGCTGTTGATGTTCATCTCAGCTGCTGGGCTGTTCTCCATCGAATCGTTTAAATCGACACTTTTGAAACTCGAAGGTTTCGAAGCCCAGGCGGCTCGAGCGAGAGGCTTGCCCTCAGTTGTAGACATTTGTGAACAGTGTGAATATTCTGAAAAGACTGTCTGTAAATCGTGAATCTGAATAGTTTAAGTGAGTGGAATCAGTCGCTGCTTCTAACCGCTCACTCAACTAGATACGCGTCTGCCGTTAGAAGCGCGAGCGGGGTCTTCTATAGCCGCTGCGTTGTGACGTCACATTGGAAGCTCACGTGCTTTTTTTTTTTTTTTTTTTTTTTTTTTTTTCAAGCTCACGTGCTGCTTTTTTTTTTTTTTTTTTTTTTTAGCTCGCCTTTCCACTCTGCCTTATATGGAAGCCCGTTTCCGCCACTGAATAAAAAGACTTTCTCACAATTTTTATCTCACAATTTTTTTTTTTTCTCAAATTGCGAGATATAAAGTCAGAATTCTGCCTTTTTTTTTCTCTTATTTGCGACACTTTCTTTCTGGCAAAGCGCCACGAGATGTGACTCTTACAGGACACGAGGATCCTTACTTTTTTATCATAAACAGCTTTTATCATAAACAGAGCACACCACAATTACACTCTTTAAAAAAATTAAACCATTATGTAAAGGTAAATGTATTTTGGTATGGGTTTTTAATGTTAAGTGCACAAGATTAGATGTTTCCAGGAGGGCAAATTTAAAATCTGATGTGTCTAGAAAATACTTAAATGTGTAAAAACATGACATGATTGATGTTTGAAGGAACAAAACCCATTTAGGAGTTTTCTAGTAGTCAAGTGGTAATAGGAGATTTAACACAAAGCAGGATAGAATTATGTTTAATTAAAAGGGAAATGGGAAATACAGGTTTTTTTAGAATAAGTGATCATTCTGAAATTTCAATCAATCATTTTTATTTATATAGCGCTTTTAACAACACAGGTTGCATCAAAACACAGTACAGTATAAAGCAGAAGAATACAATGACAGGGATGTATAATGACGAGAGTGAACAATTTGTTATTAAATGCAGAGACGGTCTCTGTAATCAATTCAACGATAATCACTAGAAGTTAAGTGTCCCCAACAAAGCAAGCCAGAGGAACCATAAACCCCATTGTTACGGCCCATAACTGATTTGTGGCTCGCTTAAATAAAAAGAAACGAAAAATATACAGGCCGAACATATAAAAGAGTCACAACACCCGATATGAATTTAAGACACCTCCATTTATTGAATAATTCTCAAAATAATAAAAAAACAATTCACGTGACTTATAAACGAAACATAAATAATAACAAATCGCGGTAGGAAAACTAAGGAAGCAAGCCCCTGACTACCCCTGTTCTCGGATTGCAGCTCTTACCTGTCTGCCGACAAACAAAACCAGAACGGGTGAGTCTTCCGACAACTACTTCCCTCCCTCAGCTCTTACTAACTCAACAAAACGTGAACTAATAAGATAAACTACCCGCTACTGATAAGATAATCAAAAAGAAACCACATAAAAACGAAATTCGTTAAACAAAACAAAATACCAGCCTCAAAAGAGGCAATAAGGGAGACGCCACCAGAACCGTGGGAAACGTAGAACAAAGAAAGAGAGAGAGAGAGAGGGACCGAGAGGTCAAGAAAAGGAACACCCAGGTTTACACAAAAAAAATGGGTCTTTATTTACCCAAATCAAGTAAATCAAACTGGTTGCAACAAAAACCAGTGAAAAACAACAAAAACAAATGAAAACAACAAGACAAGAACTCACACAGGGGGTAAGCTGGCGATTCCCCAAATAAACAAAACACACAGCTTATAAAGGAAAAGATGGGCCCATTACAACACAAAAGGGAGACACCAAAAAAAGTTACATTACATTAAACATTCAACACAAAAATAAATGACAACAGCAAACAATACAATTCTAAATTAATATTGAAGAAAAAACTAAATAAATAACTACAATCCAAACCCCAAACAATTAATAACAAAAAATCCTCAATTCTCCGCTTTCCCCATTCCACCTTAGCCAATGGTACATCCAGGCGGAACCAATAAACAAATCCCTTGTTCCCGCCAGGACTCCAATTTCCCAAGTATCGCAACTCTCCCATCCGCGGCTAGCCAGGCCGGTGACTTAAACTCAGAATAGAAACAAATATTAATAACAAAATACAATGCAATCCATCTGTGTGCACTCCAAATGAACCGCGATTGTGAGTGAAAGTGATGAAAAAGGTATGCAAACAAAAATAAAAGTAATTGTTTAACAGATGTGTGTTGTGTAGTTACTATAAACGTGATTAAAGAAAATAAACCAAACAAAGAATGGAAATGATAACCTTAAATCTATATGAAATGTATAAAAGAAACTGAGTGAGCTTTGACTACCTTAACGAACTTGTGCGGCCACATCTCGGGCCGTCACAGAGAGAAAGAGAGAGAGAAAGAGAGAGAGAAAGAGAGAGAGAGACCGCCATTTTCGCCTGACGGCCTTTATATCCGGAATCCTCAATGATGTCACCACTCATGGAACGGAATTCCCAACACCACCTATGGGCTCAATCATATTAAAGTCACAGATACACGTAACACCTCTCACCCTTAAGTGAATAAATTGTAGAAATAAGTGATCTTACCTTTTCCTTTTGTTTTATGTAAAACAGGAAAAAGTTACAATTTATTCCAATTAGACACGAGATAAAGCATCAGCAACAACATTATCTTTACCACGAATGTGCCGAATGTCTAATTCGAACGTCTGTAGAAACAAACTCCAACGCATCAAACGTTGGTTATCGTTTTTCATTCGATTCAAAAAGACTAAGGGGTTATGATCCGTGTAGACAATCAACGGATACGAAACAGAGCCTACATAAACATCAAAATGCTTAAGAGCAAGGACGAGAGCAAGCGTCTCCTTCTCAATGGTGGAATAATGTCGCTGATGTTTATTGAATTTTCGCGAAAAATAGCAAACAGGGTGCTCAATATCACCCTGATCTCGTTGGAGAAGTACAGCCCCCGCACCCGTGTCACTTGCATCAACGGCAAGCAATAACTGAGACGAAAAATCAGGGGCAGATAAAATAGGAAAGTTAACCAGGAGGGCTTTGATATCCCACCATACCCAAAAATCGTCGAAGATCACGGCGTGTATTGGGCACCGGAAAACGAGTGATAGCCTCCACCTTAGACTCAACCGGACGAACTTGACCACCGCCAACAATCTTTCCTAAATAAGTTACCGTGGCGCGACCAAATTCGCATTTCGCTAGATTGACCGTAAGATTCGCACGAGACAAACGATTAAACAACGTGTCAAGCTGCTATATGTGTTCTGACCAAGACTCGCTATAGACCACTAGGTCATCCAAATAAGCCTCCACATTATGCATGCCTTCGATGACACGGTTCACCAACCTCTGAAAGGTTGCCGGTGCATTTCGTAAACCGAAAGCCATGACCGTATAGTTAAGGAAATGGTCAGGTGTTACGAACGCAGAGATCGCTTTTGCGCGCTCAGTCAAAGGCACCTGCCAATACCCTTTAAGCAAGTCGATCTTAGTCACGAACACAGCGTTTCCGACACGATCCACGCAGTCTTCCATGCGAGGCAAAGGATAACTGTCTGGTTTTGTAACTGCATTAACGCGTCTAAAATCAGTGCAAAACGAAATGAGCCGTCAGATTTTTTACTAGCAAACAAGGTGAGCTCCATGAACTAAAGCTCGCTCGCTATGTCGCTTTCTATCATGAAGGTCACCTCTTTTTCAGCTGCAATCGTTTTTCAGGACTTACTCGAAATGCGCTGTTTAATAGGCAATGAATCGCCAACATCAATATCATGTTCCATCAACGAAGTACGAGAAGGGATGTCAGAAAACAAGTTATTATAAGTCCGAATGACATTAGTCACATCAGCGCATTCAGCAGCAGTCAGATGGGAAAGAAACGTGTCAAGATTTCGGATCACCTCAGAATTTTTCAACCTTCCCACCACCAGCTCCACAGAGGAAAGTTAATATCATCCTCAATTATGATCGAGACACAGGTGCTATTAGTATTAGAAGATAATGGACAGGTCAAAATTTCAGCACTAGACAGCGTCTCATCAACAGGTGAATCAGCACTGAGCAGCGCCTGTTCTTCTTTGATCACCAAGAATCTGTGGGTGAAACCGTTAACGCAACAGACTTCGGTCCAAACAGATCTGGCTTTCGGTCAAAATAAGGTTTTAGCATATTAATGTGACACAAACGAGTCTCTTTCGATCGGATGTCGATATTACGTAGTTAAGTTCACTCACCTTCTCTTTTACCTGATAAGGACCGAAGTACCGGGCCTGCAGTGCAGATCCTGATACTGGTAACAGCACTAGCACCTATCACCAGGAAAAAACTACAAAGTTTAGCACTACGATCGAAACGTTTTTTCATTCGCTGTTGTGACATCTTCAAATTCTCTTTGGCCAACTCACATGCACGGTGCAATTTTAAACGGAACTCTGAAACGTAGTCAAGGACATTGTTTAGACTCGAGTCATTAGACCAGTGATCTTTGATCAGCTTCAGTGGACCACGAACAGTGTGTCCAAACACCAGCTCGTTAGGACTGATGCCCAAAGACTCCTGTACTACCTCCCTTACTGCAAACATAACCATAGGCACTCCTCATCCCAGTCTTTCTGAAACTCTAGACAGAACGCACGAAGCATTGATTTTAAAGTCTGGTGGAACTGCTCGAGTGCTCCTTGGCTTTCTGGATGGTAACAACTAGAAGTGGAGTGTTGAATATGCAACTGATCCAGAACTTGTTTAAACACACGAGACATAAAATTCGTACCTTGATCTGATTGAATAGTACGAGGAAGGCCAAACAGGGAGAAGAACTTAAGAAGCGATTTCACCATTACTGGAGCAGTAATTTTCCGTAAAGGTATTACCTCTGGAAAACGTGTAGATGCACACATTATTGTCAGTAAATACTGGTTACCGGACTTCGTACGAGGCAAGGGACCGACACAGTCGATCAGCACTCTCGCAAATGGTTCACCAATAGCTGGAATTGGATACAGCGGAGCAGGTGGAATGGTTTGGTTCGGTTTTCCAATCTTCTGACACACATGGCAACTTCGGCAGTAACTTGCTACATTTTTTTTTAAACCAGGCCAGAAAAAATGTCGGAGCACACGATCATACGTTTTATTTACTCCCAAATGACCGCAAATGGACCGCCATGTGCAAGTCTCAGGATTTCAAAACGATATGAGGAAGGAACTACTACCTGCTTAACACTCTGCCATTCATCATCAGCAGCAGCAGTATTTGAAGGTCTCCACTTCCTCATCAGCACACCATCTTCAACAAAGTATCCTTGCGATACACTCTCAAGTTGCTCAAATAGGGAACAACAGCTTCAAAGAGGGGTGACATGTCCTTGTCTTTTCCTCTGCTCAAAAAATAAGCTGCTCGCGTGACAGAGATAATTTAACAAGCCCTAAAGAAGGTTCGCTCTAGCTTCTTGACGGCGATGTCCAAACCAACAGAATTTGAACACTTCACTTTCCCCAGATCTGAACTCGTGAGAAACATATCACTCAGATCGAATTTACACCCATCTTCTGACTTCCCATGGCTTTTCTTTTAATCTCTGTGACATAGCGCGAGTAACAGCGCACAAAGGAAATACCTCGGGATATTTCCGAGCTAATGCATCAGGAGTAATGCAGGAAAAGGAACACTGGTTACCTCAGGGCTAGCAAAAACTTTTCCTCCCGCCAAGTCATTCCCCAAAATAAACGTAACGTCTCGAACAGGAAGACACGGTCGCACCCCAACAACAACGCTGCCCAGTAACAAGGAGGACTCAATTCAATCTCTCGTGTGGCAAAGGCACGTTTCACAAAGCCCATCTCAAATCCCGTACCAAGACACTTAAAACCAATAGAGCTTCATCAGACAGCAGTGAATATTTCTTCTAAAATAAACTCTGAGCAGCTCCTGTGTCATTGCAAGTTTTTGATTGCTTTCGTTGACGGTTTTTAACAACCAAAGATACAAAACCATCCATTATAGAACGGCACAATTTCTTTTCACAACATCAGCTTTGTGAAGCTAACGACTGTGTCCTTCCGGAAGTGTCGAAAGACGCTACTTCAATAAACCACCGATTTAGGGTTACGGTTTTTCTTTTGAGTGCATTGCACTCTGCAACAATGTGTCCTCAGCTTCAATGAAAACAATAAGTGAGGACACCAGCTTAGAACTCTCCACTTTATCCACAGACAAGTGCGCCAGAATGGCGCTTTCGCAAAGCCGGGCGCTATTGTTAGTGATGGAGTTTCGCTCATTTTTGTCATTTAGCTCATTTAGATACATTACAACACGTCGGTAAGCAGGTTTAAATTCTTCCAAAAGAATCAGCTCACCAAGATCCTCATAAGATTTTACTTTCATCGGCGCACACCACCGATCACATTGATTCCTTCTCACGTAACAAATTCAACATAGGTTTCATCATCGCTTTCCGGCGACTACGAAACTTTTGGCTTATAAGCCCCAGGAACCAGTTCATAGATTTAAGCAACGGCAGCTTTACCTGATCATAATCAAGAGACCTTCCAGCGATAACGGGGAATAAGCTTTTCTTGAGCTCCCTACGAGAACACCACAAATAAACATGGGCCAAATGTTTTCGCCATTTGCTGTTAATGGCAACACGCTCAAAAGAGCAAAAACTTATCTACCCTCTTGTTCTCGAAAAGGAGTGAACAATACGAATATTGGCACTCACGCCAAAAAATCAGAGCATCAACTACTCCCCTTCTCACGAGCTTCCTCAGCTCAAGTTGTTTTGAAAGTGCAAGCTGTTCCATCTCAAGCTTCTCAATTCAAGCCTATGTCTCTACGCCTCCGTTTTTCTTTCACAATCCCATTTCTTTTAACAAACTCTTTTTATGCTCTTTAGCTTTCTAACCTAATCAACTTAACGTGGGCAGAGCAAGCATCTTCTGAACTAACTCCTCAACCGATTGTGATACCTACCCACTTTTCATCACCAAAACGCCTTGTTTATGCAAACGAATCAACTAATAGAATCTGAAGTTCACGCTTAGATAAAGGCATTACGAACCAACTTCTATAGTGAGCAATTTTCATAACATCAGTCCTATTAATCTTTGAAATAACTCTGCTCATGTTAAGGTTGGAAATAAACTCTACCAATTCAAACATTTTGGAAACTAACGCTTTAAATAAAAATTATTTAAAGAAAAGAACATTTGAAAATTCACATCAGACCATTAGACTAATGCTAAAGTAACTAGGAAATTTAAAAAAACGGCAAATCTAACTAAAATGCACCGACTATCCTCGACGAGCCCCCAAATATGCATGCCCATAACTGATTTGTGGTTTCGCTTTTAAATAAAAACAAACTAAAATATACAGGCCTAACATATAAAAGAGTCAAATAATTCGATATGAATTTGTAAGACACTCATTTATTGAATAATTAAATAATAAAAACAATTCATACAGACTTATAAACTAAAAACATGAAGAATAACAAATCGCTGGTAGGAAAACTAAGGAAGCAAGCCCCTGACTACCCTGTTCTCGGATTGTAGCTCTTACCCGTTCGCCACAAACAAACCAGAACGGTGAGTCTTCGGACAAATCCACTTCCTCCTCAGCCTTACTAACTCAACAAAACGTGAACTAATAAGATAAAACTACCAAGCATTGATAGTGTAATCAAAGAAACCACATAAAAACAAAATTGCTAAAACAAAACAAAATACCAGCCTCAAAAGCAGGCAATAAGGGAGACGCCACTGTGAACCGTGGGAAACGTAGGAACAAAGAAAGAGAGAGAGAGAGATAGAGAGAGAAAAAAAGAGAGAGAAAGAGAGAGAGAGAGACCGCCATTTTCACCTGATTACCTTAGAATCTCAATGACGTCACCACTCATGGTGAACGGAATTTCAACACCACCTATGGGCCTTAATCATATTAAAGTCACAGATACACGTAGACTCATCCATACAGAATGGAGAAAAACTTGGGAGAAACTTGTTCAGTTAGTCTGCTCTTCCTAATCGACAGCACTTCTAGCCCTCAGTTCAATTTTAAATGCTACAAAGTCAGATAGCGTAGAAAATGTGACTTTTCTTTGTTTGTGTTTGTTTGTGTATGAGTTTGTGTGTGTGTGTGTGTGTGTGTGTGTGTGTGTGTGTGTGTGTGTGTGTGTGTGTGTGTGTGTGTGTGTGTGTGTGTGTGTGTGTGTGTGTGTGTGTGTGTGTGCATCAGGATCAGTAAGATCGTGTCCACAGAGCGCATCTAGGTGTTCTGGTCTCTGATGAACATAATCTCTGGGTGCATGGATCCAATTATCTAGCCTGATAAAACTGTAAACAGATTAAGAAAAGAAACAGGACTCATTATTAGCGTGAGATGCCATTCTTTTCGTATGACATCACAAGTACATTAGTTTTAGGAGTAGTGTCCCAATTCCAGCGTGTTCTAATGTAGCCTAAAAATCCTTTAAATAGATTTGAATAATAAAAAGTGTGTTGGTGTGTTATGTGTAGGCTAGGTTAAAAGATGTCTTTAATCTGTAGATTTAAACTGGCAGAGTGTGTCTGTTAGAGTTAGGAAAGATTGTTCCAGAGTTTAGGTATAGATAGGAAAAGGCGATCTGCTACCCGTAGCTTCCATTTTTGATATTCTAGGTATTATCAAAATGGCCAGAGTTTGAGAATGGAAGTGGTCGTGGCAGGACTATAATGTGATAAGAGTCATTTGGCACAGGAGCTTAAACCATTCAGCTTTATAGTACTCACAAGATTTTTAAAATCTATCTGATGTTTGATAAGGAGCCAGTGCAGTGTTGACAGAACCGCCAATATGATCATACTTCCGGAAGTTCTAGCAACGACTTGAAGCTGCCGCGCGGACCAGCTTGAAGTTTATCGCTGTGCAGAACAAATCAATCTTAACATTACAATAATCTAACCTTTGATCGCCATAAAACGATGAATTAACATTTCTGCATCAGAGGTTGAAAGCATAGGTCGTAATTTCTGATGGCTTTAATATGGAAACACAGTCTTTACAGATGCTGAAATATTGTCGGTTGAAAGATTAAGGTCAAACGGCACACCTAGGTTCCTAACTGATGAAGAACAATTAATGTGAGCAGGCCATCATGTTAGACAGTGTTCTAGATTATTATATGTGGGTTTAGGTCCAAATTATTAGCACCTCCGCTTTTTTTCAGAATTTAGCATTACAGTTATCATCATCCAGTTTTTTACATCGAATACATTCTGTTAGATTCCCTAATTTGGTGTGTATCACCAGGCTGCGCTGGAAATATAGAGCTGAGTATCATCAGCATACAGTGAATCCCAACACCATGCTCCCTGATAACAGTATCTCCCCAGAGGCACATGTATAGGGTTGAAAGTAACTGTCCTAGCACTGAGCCTTCCGAGGAACCCAATATTTACTCTGTGAGCGATGGTACCCCATTTACTGCTGTTATAAACTGATGATTTAAACCATGCTAAGCGCGCTTTCCTCTAATGCCAAAATATAGTTTTCTAGTTCATCCCAAGAGAATAATGTTGTGTATCGAGGAATGTAATGCTGCGCTTAAGATTCAATAGCACCAATAACTTAAGATAAAACCACGCATCCGATGATAGTTATGGTCATTAGTAAACCTTAATGTGAGAGCAGTCTCAGTACTCATGGTGTAATGTCTAAAACCTGATTGAAACTCATGAGATACCATTTTTTCTAAAAAGAATACAGTTGTGAGGATACTTTTTCTAGTATCTTGACAGAAAAGGAGATTAGAGATTTGGCTCACTTCCCAAGTCTTTGGGGACAAGAGATGTGGTTTCTTAATAAGAGCTAAAACTACTGCCAGTTTGAAGGTTTTGGGAACATATCCAATGACAATGATGAATTAATAATGTTCAAAATAGGATCAGACTCCTGGAAGCAAATCTTTAATGTTTAGATGGAATAGGCTCCTAGTAGCAAGCATGTTGCTGGTTTAGATGACGGTAAATGTTTGTATAAGTCTTCTTCTCCTATAATAGAGAAAGAGTGTAATTTTTCCTCAGGGATCTATAGCTCACTAACTGATAAAACTGTAGCTGGACGCAAGGCCGCGAGGGGTTACAATTAAAAAGATGAAAGAAAACAGTTTGTCTCCTTCCTGACCTGGGCACTAGTTGGTCAAGTTGGAACTCTAAGACTATATGCCATATTTCTAGATAGAAGAGCGGTAATTCACCCCAGGAGTGGGATGAAGACCATCTCATTTCAACAGGTCCATCCAGAACTGGGCACCACTGACATCAAGCCATTGAGACCCAGCAGCTCACGCTCAACAAGCACACATGTAAATCTCAATTATCTGTCAGCTTCTGGTCCCCTCCCAGGCAGGAGGGGACCAGCATATTACATTGTCCGACATCGCCCTAGTAAATTCACACGCAAAAATGTTCTTTACTTTCTTTTCATTTCTTATGTAAATGATTTTTTTCATTTCTTATATTTATGTTTTATTTTTTTCTTTTCAAAAATATTCTTTGTACTTTTTGTAATTATTATTATTGTTATTTCTATGTTAATATCACTAAAAGACACCAATTGTGACTGGTTATTACAAAAATATATTTATTATTATTATTTTGTTTTTTTATATTCTTTACCTTTTTGGATTTTTAAGTTTATTTATGTTAATTTCACTAAAAAAGCCACAGATTTGTGATTGATTATTGCAAAATATTCTTTACTTTTTTCAATTATTAATTTCTTTTATTTTGTGATGTTAATGTCACTAAAAAGCAAATAAATTTAGACTCAGTTATTTTTTAAAATATTATACATAAATATATTTCCTTTTTAAAAATAGTATTATATGTTTATTTTTTCATTTTAATGTCACTAAAAGCCACAAATTTGTGACTAATTTTTTATAAAAATATTATTTACTTTTTTGTAATTATTATTTTTTCATTTCATATGTTAATGTCACTAAAACTTTCTTTGTGACTGATTATTTAAAAATATTCTTACTTTTTAAAATTTACTACTACTACTATATTCTCTGGTATAAAAAATAAAAATAAATAAATGAATAAGTCAAACATCATCACCATCTCTAAGGAAAACAGCCACCCACGGAGGAAACTCATTTCGCCGCGCCATATCCGATCTCTTCCTTTCGGGTCATGACCCAAAGATCATGACCATAGCTGAGATAACATTGAAGATCAACTGGCATAGCTAATGTGATTACTGCAGAAGCTGCACCTGTCGATCTCTCGCTCCATCCTCCCTCACTGCAGGAACAAGACCCCCAAGATACTTAAACCTCCACCTGAGGCAGGAGCTCCCCACTAACCTGAAGGGGACAAGACACCTTTGTCCGACTGGAGAACCATTGCTCAGACTTAGAGGTGTTGATTCTCATCCCAGCCGCCCACACTGCTGCAAACCGCCCAGCGCACACTGTAGGTCTTGGCAAAAGCAGACGCTATCCTGTGGTCACAAAACAGACCTCTCCACCTCCTTCTGTAGCTGCACTAGAAATCCTATCCATAAAATAATGAACAGACCGGTGACAAAGGCGGCCCTGTCGGAGCTGTCCAACATGCACTGGGAACAGTCTGACTTAATGTCGGCACAATGCTCGTTCTTCTGACTACAGGGACCGATACAGCCCTTAACAATGGGCCCTTAACCCGTATTCCAGAAAGCACCCCCAAAGGACAATTAATAGCGAACCCGGTCGAGCCTTTCCAACCAGACAAATCGCATGTGGACTGGTTGGGCAACTCTGGTGTGAACCCTCTCCAGTATCCTGAAGAGGGCATGAGCTGGTCCAGTTCCTTCCAACAATGCCCAGGACAAAACCCTGCATTGTTCCTCTTGAAGCTGAGGTTCCACCATCGGATGATTCTCTCTAGCAATTCTGGCATAGACTTTCCCAGGAGGCTGAGGAGTGTGATTTCCAATAGCTGGAGATCATCCTCCGGTCCCCATTCTAAAAAGAGGATCCACCACCCCGGTCTGCTGTAGTCCAGAGGCGTGTCAGCCAAGACAGCCCTGGTCAAATATCCCGAGACCTGAGGTAGAAGTTCAAGGATCTCGCCCACCTCGACTTTGCCACCGAGGAGCTCAACAACCTCCCAGGTGACCCCAGCTGTGTGATGGCTCCCCATCCCCTCTGGGAGTGATTGAGGAGATTCTCAAAGTATTCCTTCCACCGCCTCCGGACAAATTTCAGTCGGGTTAGAGCTCACCAGCAACTTTGCAGCTGGCAGGGCACCATCTCCCTTTTTTGAGGCGGCCGGACGGGTTCAGAACCTCTTTGAGGTCAGTCCATAGTCCTGTTCATGGCCTTCCCGAACCTCCCCAGACCTGAGTTTTGCTCGCACAACCACCCGGCAGTGGTCTGTTTAACACCGTGTACCTGTCAGTGCCTCAGGAGTCCCAATTTGAGCCAACCAGGCCCGACAGGACTCTCTTCAGCTTGGCGGCATCCCTTTTTCCGTGTTGCCGCCACCATGCACAGAGACTTTATGCCACAGCCCGGACGGCAGATCGACCAAAGAGCAGAGTGAACATAACCACTGAACCCAACGCTCTGCCTCCCTGATCCGTCAAAGCTCTTGCCGGAGGCGGAGTTGAAGATCTCCACTGACAGGGGTCTCTGCCAACGCTCTCAACAGGACCTCACGGTACGCTTTGGGCCAAGGGTCTGTCTGGCTCTCCCAATCCAACTCACCACTGGTGGTGATCAGTTGGACAGCTATGCTCCTCTTCTTCCATACGTGTCCAAGACATGCGCCCGAGATCAGGATGATACAACCATGTCGATCATCAACCTCCGCTCCTAGGGTGTCCTGATGCCACTTGTACTGGTGGACACCCTATGCTTGAGCACACGGTGGCTTGTTGGTGACACCGCGATAAGCACAGAATTCCAACAACAGCACACCACTCTGGCTTTAGATCGGGGGCCGTTTCCCAATCACGCCTCCAGGTGTCGTTAGCATCACCAAGGTGAGCGTTGAAGTCCCCAGCAGGACACGTAATAGAAACCCTGGATTGAACAAGCCTTCCAGCACCGACTCCAAGAGTTAGAGAGCCTAACTGCTATCTGCCTGAGGTACAAAATGACAGTGAGAGTCCTCCCCAACCCAAAGTCACAGGGAGGCGACCCTCTCGCCCACCGGGTAAACCTAAACACATGGTGGCTAAGCTGGGGGGCTTATAAGCAAGCCCACACTGCGCCGCCTCTCACGAGAAGATGGTTCCAGAGCCCAAGCTGCGCGTGGGAGGGGAGCCCAACCATTTGGGCTGCTACTCTCTCAACCTCCTGCAAGAACTCAGGCTCCTTCCTCCTCAGAGACGAATATCTCCATGGGCGTCCCTAAAACCAGATTCTGTGTCCAGGGGTTGGTAGGGCCCACGAGATGGTCTCACGCCGCATGCCGGCTTTTGCCTTGTGCCTGCCTGCACTGGCGACGCCGACGGTAATTCGTTATTTTGTTATTCATATGTGGGGTGGCTTGTCTGGAGTTTGTCACCTAGGGACCTGTTTGCCTTGGGATACCCTGCACAGGAGCATATAGTCCCGGTCAAACCTAGATCCTAGGGTCAATTTAGTACCAAACCCTCCCAACACGTTAAGGTGGCGCATCCTAGGAGGGGATAATTACTTTTTTGTAATAATTATTCATTTTTATGTTAATATCACTGAAAGCCACAACTTGTGACTGATTAGTAAAAAATATTCTTTTTTGTATTATATTTTGTTCCATTTCTTATATGTTATTTTTTTCTTTTCAAAAATTAATTTTTTTTTATTATTCTTTATATATAATTATTATTAATTTTTCTTCATTTCTTATGTTAATTTTTTCTCACTAAAAAGCCAACAATTTGTGACAGATTATTACAAAAATATTCTTTTTATTATTATTATTATTTCTTCAAAATATGTTTTACTTCTTTTTTAAGGCTATTTTTTGTTCATTTCTTATGTTAATGTCACTAAAAGCCACCAATTTGTGACTGATTAACAAAATAATTTTTTTTAATTATTTTCTTTTAAAAAAATATTATTTAATTTTTTTTGTAATTTTTTTTTTTTTATTTCTTATGTGGTGTATTTTTTTTTCTTTTCAAAAGTAATTTTACTTTTTTTAAATTATTTTCATTTCTGATGTTAATAAGTCACTAAACTACACAAATTTAGACTAATTATTACAAAAATATATATATTTTTCAAAAGTATTTTACTTTTTTTTTCATTTCTTATGTTTGATTTTTTATTTTAAAAACTTTTACTTTTTGTAATTATTTTTTTCATTTCTATGTTAATGTCACTAAAAAGCCACCAATTTGTGACTGATTATTACAAAATATTCTTTTTTTTATTATTATTATTTTCTTTCAAAAATATGCTTACTTTTTTTTATTTCTTATGTTAATGTCATCAAAAGCCACCAATTTGTGACAGATTATTACAAAAATATTCTTTTTTATTATTATTATTTTCTTTTCAAAAATATGCTTTACTTTTTGTCATTTTTTGTTCATTTCTTATGTGTTAATGTCACTAAAGCCACCAATTTCAGACTGATTACTACAAAATAATTTTTTAATTATTTTCTTTTAAAAATATTATTTAATTTTTGGTAATTTTTATTTCTTATGTGGTATTTTTTTCTTTTCAAAAGTAATTTTTACTTTTTTTAAATTATTTTCATTTCTTATGTTAATGTCACTAAACGCCCACAAATTTAGACTGATTATTACAAAAATATCTTTTTTTATTATTATTTTCTTTTCAAAATATGCTTTCTGTTTACTTTATGTTAGTCACTAAATAATAAATTTAGACTGATTATTACAAAAATATATATTTTTTTTCAAAAGTATTTTACTTTTTTTTCCATTTCTTATGTTGTTTTATTTTTTTCTTTCTTCAAAACTTTTCTTTTGCTTTTTTGTAATTATTTATTTTATCTTTTCTATCTTGTTTTATTTTTTTTCTTTTCAAAACTTTCTTTTATTTTAACATATTTTTTTTCATTTCTTATGTTAATGTCACTAAAAAGCCACCAATTCTAGACAGATTATTAAAAATATTCTTTATTATTATTATTATTTTTCAAAAATATGCTTTACTTTTTTTTGTCATTTTTTCATTTTTTATGTTAGTCACTAAAAAAGCAATGAATTTGTGACTGGATTACTACAAAAATAATTCTTTAATTATTTTCTTTAAAAATATTATTTAATTTTTTTGTAATTTTTTTTTATTTTTATGTGGTGTATTTTTTTCTTTCAAAAGTAATTTTACTTTTTTAAATTATTTTCACTTCTGATGTTAATGTCACTAAAACGCCACAAATTTTGTGACTAATTATTACAAAATATATTTTTTTCAAAAGTATTTTTACTTTTTTCATTTTTTATGTTGCTTTGATTTTTTATTTTAAAATCTTTTTTTACTTTTTGTAATTATTCATTTATGTTATCAAGCCACTAAAAAGCCGCTCAATGACTGATTATTACAAAAATATTCTTTTTTTATTATTATTATTTTCAAAAAATATGCTTTTTACTTTTGTTCATTTCTTATGTTAGTCACCAAAATGCCACAAATTTAGACTGATTATTACAAAATATATATATATTTTTTCAAAAGCATTTTTACTTTTTTCCATTTCTTATGTTGTTTTATTTTTTTCTTTTCAAAACTTTTCTTTGCTTTTTTTGTAATTATTTATTTTATCTTTTTCTTATCTTGCTGTATTTTTTTCTTTTCAAAACTTCTTTCTTTATTTTTTTTTTTCAAAACTTTTTCTTTATTTTTTCTTTTCAAAACTTTTCTTTATTTTTTGTAATTATTATTCTTTTTTCATTTCTTATGTTAATGTCGTCACTAAAACGCCACAAATTTGGTGACTGATTATTACAATTTTTTTTCAAAAGTATTTTTACTTTTTCCATTTCTTATGTTGTTTGATTTTTTTGCTTTTCAAAACTTTTTCTTTACTTTTTTTGTCATTTTTTTCATTTCTTATGTTAGTCAATAAAATGCCACAAATTCCCAGGACTTGATTATTACAAAAATATATATTTTTTTCAAAGTTATATTTTTACTTTTTTTCCATTTCTTATAAGTGTTTTATTTTTTTCTTTCAAACTTTTTCTTTGCTTTTGTAATTATTTATTTAGTCTTTTTCTTATCTTGCTTTATTTTTTTTTTCTTTTCAAACTTTTTTTTATTTTTTTTGTAATTACATTCTTTTTTTCATTTCTTATGTTGATTGTTTACCAAAAGCCACCAACGACTGACGGTTAAAAATATTCTTTTTTATTATTATTACTTTTAAAAATATGCTTTACTTTTTGTCATTTTCTTCATTTCATGTTGTCAGCCAAAACGCCACAAATTAGACTGATTATTACAATTTTTTTTCATTTTTTACTTTTTCATTTCTATGTTGTTTATTTTTTTCTTTTCAAAACTTTTCTTTTGTTTCTTTTTGTACTATTTATTTTATCATTTATGTTGTTTATTTTTTTTTCTTAAACGCTTTCTTTTACTTTTTTTGTAATTATTATTTTTTACTTTTTTCATTTATGTTGTTTGATTTTTTTCTTTCAAAACTTTTCTTTTACTTTTTTGTAATTATTATTCTTTTATTTTTTTCATTTCTATGTTGCTTTGATTTTTTTCCTTTCAAAACTTTTCTTTACTTCTTTTTTGTAATTATTTTTCTTTTTTTTTATTTCTCATGTTAATGTCACTAAAAGTCACCAATTTGTGACTGATTATTACAAAAGACTCTTTTTTAATTATTATTTTCTTTCAAAAATGTCTTTATTTTTTGTAATTTACATAATTTTTTCATTTATGTTTTTTCTTTTTGGAACATTTCTTAACTTTTGGTACTTATTCATTTTTTCATTTTCATGTTATCGTCACTAAAAAAGCCAAATTACATTTTACTTTAGAATAGTATTTTTAAAAATGTTATTTTCTTTTTTTTTACATTAATGTTACTTATGAAGCATCAATGTTACATTTATGGATTTACCTTCATTAAGAACACCTGTGAAGCACTAAGCAAACTATGTTTCCATGCACTTTTTCTATGTTTTAGTTTCACAGTTAAGACAGCAGCACTCTGAAATATTATTATATTCTTTTCATCTTCTTGTATTTGTCAGTCTGCCTGTGCTCTGATGTGCATGAAAACAGTCTTCGCTTTTTACCTAGACTCTCCAGAGTATTTATCCAGCGGTGTTTTTCCAGCTGCTGAGCCGCCAGCCGGTGAGCGCTGATTTACGTGCTCAAACCATGGAAAAAAATAAGGTCATGGTACGCTGGGAAGAGTCTGAGAGAGCATGGTTAGTATCTCACATCAAACGTAACAGTAAAACGCCATCTCGAACAGGAAAACTGAGTGCTCAGTGAGTTAAGGTGGATTCATCTTGAGGTAGCCATGCTGAATGGCATCAAAGCTTTCAAATGGCAGATATCTGTGCATGATCTCAAAGAGCAGAACCGTTAGTGCCCAGACGCCTGCTTCTGCATGGAAACAGAGTGCATGAGGACCTCAGGAGGAGTGTATGCCTCTGATCTCTGTTCAAAAAAGACACACGCATTTCAGTGTGCTTGCACGCTTCACCATCAACAACAATAACGCCACGTGATCACTGAAAAGCAGGACTCACCTGGTATTCTACTGTTGTGAAGAACTCGCCATGATCAGACTTAGCGCAGCGGAAGTCAATGAGATTGAGCTCCAGACTGTGGAGAGTTACCGTGATGTCTCGAGCGGATATCACCGCGTGATGTTCCATGCTTATGGCAAAGTGTTTGACGGCATCAAGCACTTGATACATGAACAAGCGTGTTTGTGCTTCACTGATGGGGCCGTTGAACAAGATGTAATCCTCCGGTCCTGCAGGGCTCAGGGTAATCCATAATGAGAGGTTGCTCATTCTCCACCCACTTGGTAGCCGAATGATGTTGGGGCACAAGGAGCCCCAGCCGTGGAGCATCAGAGCCACTTCAGCAAGCACCGGTTTGGAGACCAGAAGCAGAGGAGACAAACACAAGATCTGTTAGTCACCGCCTTCTGTTCCAGCTGCATGTCAGCTACAGGTTATAAAACACACTTTATTCTGCAGGTTTAGCCAACTTACAATGTCAAGATAGCGTCCGCTTTGGCGCTTGGGAATACACTTCAGAGCCGACCCTTTCACTTGTCGCTGAATAAATGTGTCTCTCATAGACCTTGGCCGGGTTCCTCGGAAGCGATCAAATGCCCACCAAACAAAGACACAGATCCTGAAGCACACAGAAACAGAAGATGACTGTGTCCTTTGATTGTCAGTCAGCAGAGTTGGAAGTTAAAAGTTGATGCAATTTCCAACAAACAAAATGATGGCCAGTGAAATGTTGAGGGTTAGTAAATTTGGAAAGTCTATAGCATCAATAAAGAGAAAATAAGACAGAGCAGAAATGACATGCTGCCAAGGTAATGGCTCACCCAGCAAATCAGATTTCTGGATCAGGAGACACTGTGTCCGTGTCTTTTCTGACTTGATCGACGGGTGACACTGGAACTGGACCCGGGAACCAGACACTGAGAGAGCAGAACTGCACTGGCGGGCCTCAATTCGGGACATTCTCTTCCTCCCCAGGGGAGAGGACTGGAGGTCTGCAGAGACCTGGTCCTGCTCGGCAGAACGAGCTGGGATTGCTCGAGATGGCTCCTGCTTTAGGAGGCTGACTCTGTCCTGGTCACAGCAGGGGAAGAGCTGCTCACAGCCCAGGCTGCTCTCCTCCGAAGAAGCAATGGACAGCTTTCTTCCTTCCTTTCTTAGCTTTTTCTGAAACACAGAAGTAGCAAACCATTAGAAACATCCTCACTCACAGATTACCAGAACTACTAATTAAACATGGAAAGAAAGACAACAAATGTCATTGTCAAATTATTAAGTCTTATTAAGCCCATCGTATAACATTTAATACATTACTATTGCATAATTGTTTTATAACAAACAGCACGAGATGCAGATACTGGCACTTGCATGTTGTATAAATAACAACAGAAAATGGTGTCAATAGAATCCATTGCTATTTGCTCTAGTGTAAACTGAATCAATAGCTAAGAAAATATGCTATTTCACTGCAAAATAACCCCATTGCTATTTACACTTAGTGAAACAGAGTTGCCAATTAATTATTGACAGACAGAAATAACAATAAGTAGCAACAATGGCTCACTGTGACTCGGATTTCAGAGCAGATGAATCTGAACAGGCGCTTCGATGACTGAGGAACACGGCACATACAGCGCAGCTCCAGATCGGGCGCACACCTGCCCCGCAGACACAGCAGCTCAGGAAACAGCAGTGGTCCACGGTGCTGGCCTGGACCTGGGACAGGCGCCCTCATGATCGCTCCAGATGAGCGCCCTGCCTGAGCCAGAGACTCTCCACCGGTCCGGCTCAGTGGAAGAACCCCGCTTCACAGCTTTGCACAGCTTCCTGAAGATCACACTCTCGCTTCTCCTTTCTTCCTTTGATAGCTGTGCCTGGAATGAAGAAGATGAAAACAGAAAATATTAGAAACAAACATCTCTAACCACAGATCAGAAACAGATTACTTTAATAATATTTGACAGTGAACTATTCAAGCTGAAAATAGTACAGCTTCCTCTAATAATGAGACATAGAAAATCTGCAGTTAAGGTAAAGGCCGGCTTTACCTCTCTTATCAGACGCCTTAGTTGCGGTTCAGAGTCTACTAACAGCTTAATCTTAAGCTTAACTGCTTCAAGAACTAGTAAGAAATGTCATGTAGTCAAACTGCTAAACTATTTTATGAATAATTCTGCATTGCTAAAAAGTTTCTGTTCGAGTTTGCTCTGTTTACCCTATTGTTTTTTAATATTTATTGGCTCCCAGGAATTCTGGGTTCGTTATTAAACTGTTATAGATAGCCCATAGGTATTACAAAAATATCTCTGAGCTGTTTGGCCTCTGACGAGCTGCATATACGTGTTCATATTTTGCTGGAAAGCAAGTCAAAAACTACTACAAAGACTGAGCTCCGTGACCGAAAGTAAAATAACACTACTTTACTGCCGGTTGGATGTCCATCTCAGCTGCTGGGCTGTTTCCATCAATCGCTTGAATCGACACTTTTGAAACTCGGCTGCTCGCCCAGGCGCTCGCCGAGCGAGAGGCCGCCTCAGCTGTGGCAGACACATTTGTGAACAGTGTGAATATTCGGAAAAGACTGTCTGTAAATCGTGAATCTGAATAGCTTTAAGTGAGTGGGAATCAGTCGCTGTCAACCGCTTCACTTAACTAGATACGCTGCCTGCCGGGCAAGCAGCGCCGGTAAGGCGAGCGGGTCTTCTATAGCCTGCCAGGACGCTGGAAGCCACGTGTTTTTTTTTTTTTTTAAGTCAGCTTCTTTCCACTCTGCCTTATATGGGAAGCCTGTCACCACTGAATAAAAAGACTTTCTGCTGTTCACTTTTTTTTTTTTCAGAATTATGATATAAAGTCAGAATTCTGCCTTTTTTCTTTTATTTGCACATCTTCTTTTCTGGCAAAGCCACGATGTGGGGACTTCCACAGGACACGTAGATCCTTACTTTATCATAAAACAGCTTTATCATAAACAGAGCACACCAATTACACTTTTAAAAAAAATTAAACCATTATGTGGTAAAGGTAAATGTATTTTATGGGATTTTAATGTTAAGTGCACAAGATTAGATGTTTCCGTGAGGGCAAATTTAAAATTTGATGTGTCTAGAAATACTTAAATGTGTAAAAACATGACATGATTGATGTTTAAGGAACAAAACCATTTAGGAGTTTTAGTAGTCAAGTGAAGTAGGGAGATTTGAACACAAAGCAGGATAGAGAATTATGTTTGTACTAGGTGCTAAGCGGGAAATACAGGTTTTTGTAGAATAAGCACTATTCTGAAATTTAATCAACTATTTATTTATATAGCGCTTTAACAAACACAGGTTGCATCAAAACACAGTACAGTATAAAGCAGAAGCAATACAAATGACAGGGGATGTATAATGACGAGGAACACCTCCGAGCATAAATGCAGAGACGGCCCTGTAATCAATTCAACGATAATCACTTCAGAAGAAAACTCAACAAAGCAAAGCCAGAGGAAACTCAAACCCCATTGTTACGTGCCCATAACTGATTTGTTAGGTCGCTGGCCAAAAAGAAACGAAAATATACAGGCGAATATATAAAAGAGCTCATGAAGTTATGAATTTCTAAGACACTCATTTATTGAATAATTTCAAAATAATAAAAAAACAATTCACGTGACTTATAAATCTAAACATAAATAATAATAACAACGCTGGTAGGAAAACTAAGGAAGCAAGCCCTGACCACCCCTGTTCTCGCGATTGCAGCTTTGCATTCGTCTGGGTCGGCAAACAAAACCAGAACGGGCGGTGAGTCTTTCTCCGACAACTACTTCCTCCTCAGCTCTTACTAACTCAACAAACTGAACTAATAAGATAAACTACCCGCTACTGATAAAGATAATCAAAAGAAACTACATAAAAACGAAATTGCTAAAAACAAAACAGTCACCAGCCTCAAAAAGAGGCAATAAGGGAGACGCCACCAGAACCTGGGAAACGTGAGAACAAAGAAAGAGAGAGAGAGAGAGGACCGAGAGGTCAAGAAAAGGAACACCCAGGTTTACATACAAAAAATGGCCTTTTATTTACCCAACTGGCAATCAAACTAAGGTAAATAAACAAATGGAAAACAACAAAACAATGAAAACAACAAGACAAGAACTTCACACAGGGGTAAGCTGGTCATCTCCTGTAAATAAACAAAACACAGCTTATAAAGGAAAAGATGTAACATTACAAATACAAAAAGGGAGACACTAAAAAAGTTACATTACATTAACATTCAACACAAAAGAAACAGACAAACAGTAAACAATACAATTTAAATTAATATTGAAGAAAAAACTAATAAATAACTACAATCCAAACCCCAAACAATTAATAACAAAATCCTCACCTCCTCGTTTCATTCCAATTTTAGCTATCGAAAATATCCAGGCGGAAACTAATAAACAAATCCCTTGTTCCCTAGACTCCATAATTTCCTCAAGTATCTAATTCCATCCACAAGTTAGTCAGGCCGTGTGACTTAAACTCAGAATAGAACAAATATTGTCAACAAAAATACAATGCAATCCATCTGTGTGCACCCAAATGAACCGATTGTGAGTGAAAGTGATGAAAAGGTATGCAAACAAAATAAAAGTAATGTTTAATGTGATGTGTTGTAGTTACATAAACGGGATTAAAGAAAAATAAACCAAACAAAGAATGGAAATGATAACCTAAATCTATAAGGAAATGTATAAAAGAAACTGAGTGAGTTTTTGATCACTTTAACGAATCCCAGTGCCACATCTCTGGGCCGCTACAGAGAGGAAAGAGAGAAAGAGAGAGAAAGAGAGAAAGAGAGATCACATTTCCGCCTGACGCCTTTATCCGAATCCTCAACAATGATGTCACCACTCATGGAACGGAATTCCCAACACCACCTATGGGCTCAATCATTAAAAGTCACAGATACACGAATAACACTCACCCTTAAGTGAATAAATTGTAGAAATAAGGATCTTACCTTTTCCTTTGTTTTGATGTAAAACAGAAAAAGTTACACTTATTCCAATTAGACACGATAAAGCATCAGCAACAACATTATCTTTACCAATGAATGTGCCAATGCTCACCAACGCTCGTGGAAACGAACCCAACGCATCAAACGTTACACGTTTTTTCATTCATTCAAAAAGACTCATGTTGATCCGTAGACAATCAATCGATACTTAAATAGAGCCTACATAAACATCAAAATGCTTAAGAGCAAGGACGCAGAGCAAGCTGCCTCTCAATGGTGGAATAATGTCGCTGATGTTTATTGAATACTGGTAATAGCAAACAGGGTGCTCAATATCACCCTATCTGCTGAGAAGTACAGCCCCCAAGACCCGCAAGTCAGTCACTTGCATCAACGGCAAGCAAATAACTGAGACGAAAAATCAGGGGCAGATAAAATAGAAAGTTAACCAGGAGGGGCTTTTGATATCCCACCATACCCGTAAAATCGTCAAGATCACGTGCGCGCGGTATTAAAAAATTCGTTTGCAGTGATACCTTAGACTCAACCGACGAAACCTGACCACCGCCAACAATCTTCCCAACAAGTTACCGTGGCGCCACCACCGCATTTCGCCAGATTGACCTTAAGATTCGCACGAGACAAACGACAAACAACGTGGTCAAGCTGCTATGCGTTCTGACCAAGACTCGCGCAGACCACTAGGTCATCCAAATAAGCTTCCAACATTATGCATGCTCTTCGATGACACGGTTCACCAACTCTCTGAAAGGTTGTCGCATTGTGAAACCGGAAGCTGCGGACTCTGAGAAGTTATTAGAAATGGTCAGGTGTTGATAACGCAGAGATCGCTTACGCGCCAAATAAAGGCACCCGCCACCCTTTTGAAGTCGATCTTAGTCACGTAACACAGCGCTTCCGGACACCATCCACGCAGCTCCTCCACATGCAGGCAAAGGATAACCGTCTGGCTTTTGTAACTGCATTAACGCTAAGGCCTAAAAATCAGTGCAAAACGAAATGAGTCGCTGCCAGATTTTTTTGCATTAGCAAACAAGCAGAGCTCACGAACCAAAGCTCGCTCGGCTATGTCGCTTTTTATCGCGAAGGCCACTTTTTCAGCTGCAATCGTTTCAGGACTTCTACTCAAATGCGTGTTGTTTAATAGGCAAACAGAATCGCCAACATCAATATCATGTTCCATCAACGTAAGTACCTGAAGCGATGTCAGAAAACAAGCGATTATAAGTCCGAATGACATTAGTCACATCAGCGCATTCAGCAGCAGTCAGATGTAAAAGAACGGTCAAGATTTCCCGGATCACCTCTGTGAATTTTTCTAACCTTCCCACCACCAGCTCCACAGAGGGAAAGCATATCATCTCACTATGATCGAGACACAGGTGCTATTAGTATTAGAAGATAATGGACAGTCAAAATTTCAGCACTAGACAGCGCTCATCACAGGTGAATCAGCACCGGAGCAGCTTCGTTTGATCACCAAGAATCGTGGGTGAAACAGTTAACGCAACAGACTTCGGGTCCAAACAGATCTGGCTTTCGGTCAAAATAAGGTTTTAGCATATTAATGTGACACAAACGAGTCTCTTTTCTGACATCGGATGTCGATATTGTGAAAGGTTCATATCTCAATCTTCTCTTTTTTACCTGATAAGGACCAAGTACCGGGCCTGCAGTGCAGATCTCATACCGGGTAACAGCACTAGCACCCTATCACCAGGAAAACTACAAAGCCATACACTACGATCAAACGCTTTTTTCATCTTCGCTGTTGTGACATCTTCAACACCCCTTGGCTACCATGCACGTGTAATTTTAAACGAACCTGAAACTAGCTGGCGACATTGTTTAGACTGAAATATTACACACGGTGATCTTTGATCGGCTTCAGGACCACGAACGTGTGTCCAAACACCAGCTCAGACTGAAGCCCAAAAGACTCCTGTACTACCTCCTTACTGCAACATAAATCACATAGGCACCCTCATCCCAGTCTTTCTGAAACTCTAGACAGAACAGCATCGTACATTGATTTTAAAGTTCAGGAACCGCCTGGAGTGCTCTCACTTGGATGGTAACAACTAGAAGTGGAGTTGAATATGCAACTGATCCAGAACTTGTTTAAACACACGAGACATAAAATTGGATCTTGATCTGATTGAATTAGCACTGAGGAAGGCCAAACAGGAGAGAACTTACATTTCACCACATTGAGCAGTAACTCAGAAGGTATTACTCTCTGGAAAAGGTAGATGCACACATTATTGTCACCGCAAATACTGGTTACCGATCAGACGAGGCGGGACCGGCACAGTCGCGACGTCAGCACTCGCAAATGGTTCTTTCAATAGCTGGAATTGGCACAGCGGAGCAGGTGGAATGGTTTGGTTCGGCTTTCCAATCTTCTGACACACATGGCAACTTCGCAAGTAACTTGCTACATTTTTTTAAACCAGGCTGAAAAAATGTCGGAGCACACATCATACGCTTTATTACTCCCAAATGACCGCAATGACCGCTATGTGCAAGTCTCAGGATTTCAAACGATATGAGTGAAGTAACTCATCTGCTTAACACTCTCTGCCATTCATCATCAGCAGCAGTATTTGAAGGTCTCCACTTCTCATCAGCACAATTCATCTTTCAAAATGTGTGCATCCTCGCGAGCACTCTCAAGTTGCTCAAATATAAACATGTTTCAAAGAGGGTGACATGTCCTGCCCTTCCTCTTGCTCAAAATAAGCTGTCACGTGACAGAGATATACTAACAAGCCCTAAAGAAGGTTCGCTTCAGCTTCTTTGATAAGCATATGTCCAAACCAACAGAATTTGAACACTTCACTTTCCCAGATCTGAACTCGTGAGAAACATATCACTCAGATCAATTTACACCCATCTTCTGACTTCCCATTTGCTTTTCTTTCTCTTTAATCTTCTGTGACATAGCGCCAGTAACAAAGACAAAGGAAATACCTCGGATATTTCCCCGAGCAATGCATCGATAATGGTGGAAAAGGGCACTGGTTACTCAGGCTAGCAAAACTTTTTCTCCCGCTCAAGTCATTCTCTAAAACAGTGTAACGCCTCGAACAGGAAGACACGGTCGCACCCAAATCAACAACGCAACAAGTAGGAGGACTCCACTTCAATCTCTGCGGGTAAAGGCACGCCTGTTAAAGCCCATCTCAAACCCTGTACCCAAGACACTAAACCAAATAGAGTCTCTCACTGTGACAGCAGCAATATTTCTTCTAAAATAAAACTCTTACAGCCCTGTGTCACAAGTATCTGATTGGTTTTCGATTTGCTTTACCAACCAAAGATACAAAACCATCCATTATGAACGCACATACCCCTTTTCTTACAAATATCATTAGAAGCTAACGACTCCAGTCCTTCCGAAAAGTGCCGGTGACGCCATCAATAAACCTACCGACAGTATTACGTTTTTCTTTTGAGTGCATTGCACTCGCACACGTGTCCCCTGCTTCTGCCAATAAAAACAAATAAGTGAGGACACCAGCTTAGGAACTCCACCATCCACAGACAAAGTAAGCGCTCAGAATGGCGCTAAAGTCGGGCGCATTATTGTTAGCAGATGGAAGTTTCTGCTCATTTTTGCTCATTTAGCCTATTTAGATACATTACAACATCAAAGCCTGTAAGTAGTTTTTAAATTCTTCCAAAGAATCAGCTCCAACGTAAGATCCTCATAAGATTTCATTTTCATCAAGCACACCACCGATCAGTGATTGATTTTCTCGTTACTAACAAATTAATACATAGGTTTTACTACCGCTCATGACTAATAAATTTTTTTAAGCGATAAGCTCCAGGAACCAGTTCAGATTTTAAGAACGTGCTTTACTGATCATAATCAAGAGACTTTTCCAGTGATAACTAAGAATAAGCTTTGAGCCTTCCTACGAGAACACATTAGCCAAATATGGCCAAAATGTTTTCATGCCATTTAAGGTTACGGCAACACGCTCAAAAAGAGCAAAAATCCTATCTACCTCTTGTTCTCAAAAGGAGGCAAACACATTTAATATTATGCACTCACAAATAAAATCAGGAGCATCAACTACTCCCCTTTCACGCAGAAGCTCAGCCTGCTGTTTCAGGCGCAAAAGCTTGTTCCATCTCAAGCTTTCCAATCTGCTCATGTCTCTCACTTCTCCGCTTTCTTTCTCACAATCCCATTTTTAACAAAATCCCTTTTCATGCCTCTTAGCTCCAACTCCAACTTCTTAACGTGCAGAGCAAGATCTTCTGGAATCAACCTCAACTGATCAGGACACCCACCACTCTTTCATCACCAAAAACGCTTGTTTATAAATTCAATCAAATTAATAGGAATCTGGTTCACTTAGGGATGTAGTTTTATTACGAAACTAACTTTATAGTGAGTTAAGCATTTCATAAGATCATCCTATTAACTGAAATAACTCTGCTCATGCTGCTGGAATAAACTCACCAATTCAAACATTTTGAAAAATCCAACGCTTCCAACAAAATTACGAAGAAAAGAACATTTTAGCAACTACATCAGACTATTGTGACTCACCAAAGTAACTAGAAATGGAAAAAACGAAATCTAACTTAAAATGCACCGACTATCCCGGATCTAGCCCCCAAATATGTTACTGCCCATAACTGATTTTAGGTCGCTTAAATAAAAAACAAACGGTAAAAATATATACAGGCCGTAACATATAAAAGACAGAGTCACAACACCCGATATGAATTTAAGACACCCATTTATTGAATAATTTCAAAAATAATAAAAAAACAATTCACATGACTTATAAACTAAACATGAAGAATAACAAACGCGGTAGGAAAACTATGAAGCAAGCCCTGACTACCCCCTCTTCTGTTCTCGATTGCAGTTTCTACCTGTCTGCCGGCCAAACAAAACCAGAACGGGTGAGTCTTCCCGACAACTACTTCTCCTCAGCTCTTACTAACTCAACAAAACGTGGAACTAATACCAAGATAACTACCCGCTGATAAGGTAATCAAAAGAAACCACATAAAAACAAAAATTAAACAAAACAAAATACCAGCCTAAAGAGGCAAGCAGTGAGCACGCCACTCAGAACCGTGGGAAACGTGAACAAAGAAAGAGAGTAGAGAGAGAAAGAGAGAGAGAAAAAAAAAGAGAGAGAAAGAGAGAGAGAGAGAGACCGCCATTTCACCTGATGGCCTTTATATCCCGGAATCCTCAATGACGCACCACTCATGGAACGGAATTCCCCCAACACCACCCTAAGTGGCTCAATCATATTAAAGTCACAGATACACGCACACCCATCCACAGAACAAATGGAGAAACCTTGGGGGAGAACCAGACTCAGTTAAGTCTGCTCTTCCTCTAACTGGACGCCCAATTTAAATTTCTCAGCTCACTTTAAATGCTAAGCAAAGTCATAGCGAAATGACTTTCTTTTTGTTTGAAGTTTGTTTGTGTGTTTGTTTGTGTGTGTGTGTGTGTGTGTGTGTATATGTATGTATGTATGTGTATGTGTGTGTGTGTGTGTGTGTGTGTGTGTGTGTGTGTGTGTGTGTGTGTGTGTGTGTGTGTGTGTGTGTGTGTGTGTGTGTGTGTGTGTGTGTGTGTGCATCAGGATCTGGGTGATCGGTCCACAGAGCGTATCTAGGTGTGTTCTGGTCTCTGATGAACATATAATCTCTATGCTGATCCACCATCTGATCTGGATACAAACTGTAAAACAGATTAAGAAAGAAACAGGACTAATATTAGCGAGATGCCATTCTTTCTATGATGTCACAAGTACATTGTGTTTTAGGAGTAGTGTTCCTGACCAGCATGTTCAAGTAATGCAGTCAAAATCTTTTAATGATTTGAATAATAAAAGTGTGTGTTGGTGTGTTATGTGTGTGTTAGGTTAAAAAGATGTGTCTTTAATCTAGATTTAAACTGGCAGAGTGTGTCTGTTAGAGTTAGAGATTAATTCCAGAGTTTAGTGTGCTAGATAGAAAAGGATCTGCTCAAGAGCCGATTTGATATTCTAGGTATTATCAAAATGGCCAGAGTTTCGAGGAATGCAGCGGTCGTGCAGGTGACTATAATGTGATAAGAGTCGCTTCAAGTGCTGAGGAGCTAAACCATCTGTGCTTTATAGGTATCGCTCATTGCATTTTAAAATCTATCTGTTGATGTTTGATAGGGAGCCAGTGCAGTGCTACAGAACTGGCTAATATGATCATACTTCCTAGTTCTAGTAATTTCAGCTGCCGCGCTGGACCAGCTGAAGTTTACCGGGCGCAGAACAACCACCCAATAAAACACATAATAATCTAACCTTGATCGTCATAACCATGAATTAACATTTCTGCATCAGAGGTTGAAAGCATAGGTCGTAATTGGATGTGTATTTTTAATATGGAAAACACAGTCTGTTAGATGCTGGAAACATGGTTGTCGAAGGAAAGATTGCTGTCAAACGGCACACCTAGGTTCCCAACTGGATGGTTAGAACAATTAACAGAGAAGCCAACAAGTGTTAGACAGTGTTCTAGATTATTATATGTGGGCTTCTTTAGGTCCAATTATTAGCACCTCCGCTTTTTTCAGAATTTAGCATATGTTAGGGTTACTCATCATCCAGTTTTTTATATCGCATTATGCATTCTGTTAGATTCTCAATTTGCGTGTATCACCAGGCTGCTTTCTGAAATATAGAGCCGAGTATCATCAGCATAGCAGTGAACGCTAACACTATGTCTCCGATACATAGACCCAGAGGTAACATGGTATGAGTATAACGTCCTAGCACTGAGCCTGAGGAACTCCATATTTCACGGTGGAGCTATATACCTCCTCATTTACTGCTACAAAACTGATGATTTAAAACCATGCTAAGGCTACGCTTTCCTCTGCAATGCCAACATAGTTTTCTAGCTCATCCAAGAGAATGTTGTGATCGAAGGGTATCGAATGTCAGCGCCAAGATCTAAGGCACATTCAATAACGCAGATAAAACCACTGTCGATGAGAAGCAGGTCATTAGTAACTCTAATGAGAGCAGTCTCAGTATTTGTAGTACGTGTCTAAACCTGATTGGAAACTCTAGATACCATTTTTTCTCAAAAGGAATACAGTTGGGGGAGGATACTACCTTTTTTCTAATTTTGGTTATAAGTGCTGAGATGAGATTGGTCTGTAATTTCCAAGTCTCTTGGGGACAAGATGGTTTTTACTAAGAGGCCAAAACTACTGCCAGTTTGAAGGTTTTAGGGAACAACATATCCTAATGACAATGATGAATTAATAATGTTCCAAAATAGATTTGTGACTTCTGAAGCAAATTCTTTAATAGTTTAGATGGAATAGGGTCTAGCATACATGCTGCTGATTTAGATGATTTAACAAGTTTGTATAAGTCTTTCTCCTATAATAGAGAAAGAGGTAATTTTTCCCTCAGGGACTTATAGCTCACTAACTGATGTGCAAATCAGAAGTGGACGCTGGCAGAAGCATAAATTAAAAGACAGAAAGAAAACAGTTTGTCTCCTCTTCCTGACTGCGCACTAGTTGGGTCAAGGCTGGAATCCTAAGACTATATGCCATATTTCTAGATAGAAGAGCTTGCACCAATTTGGTGAGGATGAAGACCATCTCATTTCAACAGGTCCATCCAGAAACTGGGCACTCACTTCTGACATCAAGCCACATTGAGAATTCCAGCAGTCTGTAAATCTCAATTAGCGCTTGGTCCTCCCAGGAGGGACCAGAGCATATTACATTGTCCGACATCGCCCTAGCAAATTCCTCCACACGCAAATGCCTTTACTTTCTTCACTTATGTAAATGATTTTTCATTTCTTATATTTATTATGTTTTATTTTTTCTTTTTCAAAAATATTCTTTACTTCTTTTTGTAATTATTATTATTATTGTTATTTCTTATGTTAATATCACTCAAAAAGACAACAATTTGTGACTGGTTATTACAAAAATATATTTTATTATTATTTTGTTTTTTTTTAGAGGTCTTTTACCTTTTTTGGATTTTTAAGTTTTTTTCATTTATGTTAATTTTCACTAAAAAGCCACAGATTTTAGAGACTGATTATTGCAAAAATATTCCTTTAATTTTTTCAATTATTAATTCTTTTATTTTGTATGTTAATGTCACTAAAAAGAACAAAATTAGCTATTTTTTTAAAATATTACACATAAATAGCTTTCCTTTTTTAAAAATAGTGTGACATATATTTTTTTTTCATTTCTTTAATGTCACCAAAAGCCACAAATTTGACTAATTTTTATAAAAATATTATTTACTTTTGGTAATTATTATTATTTTTTCATATTTCATATGTTAATGTCACTAAAACTTTGTGACTGATTATTTAAAAATATTCTTTACTTCTTTTTTTTGTACTAATACTACTACTACTATATTCTCTGGTATAAAAATAAAAAAATAAATAAAAGGAATAAATAAACATCATCACCCTATCTCAAGGGAGTGCCCAGCCACCCATGGAGGAAACTCATTTCGGCCGCTGAATTCGGATCTCTTGATTCTTTCGTCATGACCCAAAAAGATCATGACCATAGCTGAGAGTAACATTGAAGATCAACTGGTACAGCGATCGTGACATTGCAGAAGCTGCACCTGGTTTCCATCTCTGCCCATCCTCCCCTCACCTCGTGTGAACAAAGACCCCCAAGATACTTAAACCTCCACCTGGAGTGCAGGAGCTCCCCACTCAACCTGCTGGGACAAGACACCCTGTCCGACTGAGAACCATTGCCCAGACTCCCCAGAGGTGTGTTGGATCTCATCCCAGCCGCCTACACTCAGCTGCAAACTGTCTCAGCACAATTCTGTAGGTCTGGCAAAAAGCAGAGACGCCATCCTTGGTCGCCAAACAGACCTCCGCCCCCAGCTGCGCCTAGAAATCCCATCCATAAAATAATGAAATAGGACCGTGACAAAGCGCGGCTCCCAGTCGGAGTCCAACATGCACTGGGAACAAGTCTGACTTAATGCCGGTGACACGTTCGTCGAACAAGGTTAGGACCGACAGCCCTTAACAATGTAAATTCTCAACCCGTGGATTCGGAGCGCACCCCCAAAGGACAATTAATAAGGAACCCCGGCCGAATGCTCTTCCAAAATCCACAAACGCATGGACTGCTGGGCAACCCCAGGAACCTCCAGTATCCTGGAAGAGGCATAGAGCTGGTCCAGCTTCCCACGCCCAGGACAAAAACCCGCAGATTGTTCTCTTTGGCTGGGGTCTCCACCACGGGATGGATTCTCTCAGTACCCTACATAGACTTTCTCTAGTGAGGCTGAGGAGGATTTCAATAGTTGAGATCACCCTCCGGCCCCATTCTCCCAAAAGAGGATCCACCACCCCGGGTCTGCCAGTCCAGAGGCGTGTCAGCCAAGGCAGCCCCACAACATCCCGGCATCCCAGGTAGTCTGGGCGTGATTTCGCCCACCCCGGAGCTTCACCGAGGGAGCCAACAACCTCAGTGACCTCAGCCAGGGTGATGTGGTCGAGTCCTCGGAGGGGACTGAGGAGATCCTCAAAGATGCCTTCCACCGCCCACAAATTCTCAGAAGTCGTGGTTAGTAGTAGTCTCACCAGCACCGAGGTGTGTGCTGGGCAGGGCAATGGATTCCCTTTGAGGCAAGGCCGGACGGTTCGGGCCAGAACCTCTTGAGGCCGGTCCGATAGTCCTTGTTCATGGCCTTCCCAACTCCTCCTCTAGACCCAGTGCCTAGCCTGCACAACCACCCGGCAGTGGGTCTGTTTGGCCCACTGGCACCTGTCAGCGCCTCAGGAGTCCATCACGAGCCAACCACAGGCCCGGAGCAGGACTCTTCTTCGCCATGCGCATCCCTTTCTTCCGTGTGTTGCCGCTTACCATACGCACCAGAGACTCTGACGCCACAGCCCGGACGGCCAGACGGCTCAAAGAGGCAGAGAAACATAGTCCACTCAACTCAACATCTCCAGCCTCCCTCTGATCCGCCGTTTCTGCCGGAGGCGCAGTAGAGTTTAAGATCTCCCTGACAGGGCCCTGCCAAACGCCTCCCAACAGACCTCACACGGTGCACGCTTGGGTCTGTCTGGTTCATTACCTCCTCCCAATCCAACCTTCACCATCAGGTGGTGATCAGTTGGACAGTTGTGCCTCTCTTCACCCCATACGTGTTCACAAGATGTGCCCGAGGATCAGACAGATACAAACTACAAAGTCGATCATCAACTTCCGCCCCAGGGTGTCCTGATGCCACTTGTACTGGTGGACACCTCAGTGCTTGGAGCATGGTGTTTGGTTATGGACAGACCATGAGGTTACTGCACTCCAACAAACAAAGGTCACCACTCTGGTTTAGATCCCCAATCAACGCCTCCAGGTGTCGCTAGCATCACAAGGTGAGCGTTGAAGTCCCCAGCAGACAATAGAGTCCCTGATTGGACGCTTCCAGCACCCCTCCCAAGGACTCCAAGAAGGCCAGGTATTTCAAACTGCCATTCTGCCCCAGAGCACAAAATGACAGTGAGTCCTCCCAACCCAAAGTCACAGGGAGGCACCTGGCCCACCGTAAACTCCAAACACAGGTGGCTAAGCTGGGGGGGCTATACAAAGCCCACACCTGTGCGCCGCTCACGAAGATGGGTTCCAGAGCCTGCTGCGCTGTGGAGTGTGATGCCCACTATTCCTAGCCGGTACCTCTGCAATCCTCCTGCAACAATCACAGGCTCTTCTCCCCAGAGACGAATATTCCATGTCCTCAACTAGACTTCTGTGTCAGGTTAGGGTCGACGGAGGATGGCTCCCACGTGATGCCGCTTTTGCCCAGGCCTGCCTGCAGATCAAGGACGCCACCACTGCTATTTTGTTATTCATATGTGTAAGGACCGCCTAGTCTGGAGCTTGTCACCTAGGACCTGTTTCTGTCTTGGGATAATCTTCTACCAGGAGCATATAGCCTCGACAACCTAGATCCTAGGGTCATTCAGGACTCAAACCTCCACCACGTTAAGGTGGCTATTCCAGGAGGGGACACTACTTTTTTAATAATTATTCATTTTCTATGTTATCACTAAAAGCCACAACTTTATGGGACTGATTAGTAAAAAATATTCTTTTTTTGTATTATATTTTTGTTCCATTTCTTATGTTATTTTTTTTTTCTTTTCAAAAATTAATTTTTTTTTAATTATTATTATTCTTTATATATAATTATTATTAATTTTTCTTCATTTTTATGTGTTAATGTCACTAAAAAGCCACCAATTCTAGACTGATTATTACTAATTTTTTTTTTTCAAAAGTATTTTTACTTTTTTTTCATTTATGTGTTGTTTTATTTTTTTCTTTTCAAACTTTTCTTTACTTCTTTTGTAATTATTTACTTGGTCATTTATGTTGTTTTATTTTTTTCTTTAAAATTTTTTCTTTGATTTTTTGTAATTATTTATTTTATCATTTCTTATGTTGTTTTATTTTTTTCTTTTCAAAACTTTTCTTTACTTTTTTTTGTACTATTATTCTTTTTTAATTTATGTTAATGTCACTAAAACCCACCAATTTATATTATTACAAAAATATTCTTTTTTATTATTATTATTATTTTCTTTCAAAAATATGCTTTACTTTTGTCATTTTTTGTTCATTTCTTATGTTAATGTCACCAAAAAGCCACTAATCTAGACTGATTACTACAAAATAATTTTTTAATTATTTTCTTTAAAAAACATACTTAATTTTTTGTAATTTTTTTATTTATGTGGTGTATTTTTTTCTTTTCAAAAAGTAATTTTTACTTCTTTAAATTATTTACTTGATGTTATCAGTCACTAAAACGCCACAAATTTGTGACTAATTATTACAAAAATATACATTTTTTTCAAAAGTATTTTACTTTTTTTTTCATTTCTATGTTGTTTTTGATTTTTATTTTAAAACTTTTCTTTACTTTTTTGTAATTATTTTTTTCATTTCTATGTTAATAATACCAAAAAGCCACCAATTTAGACTGATTATTACAAAAATTTTTTTTTATTATTATTATTTTCTTTTCAAAAATATGCTTTACTTTTTTTCATTTCTATGTTAATGTCACTAAAAGCCACCAATTTGTGACACAGATTATTGGTAAACATTCTTTTTTATTATTATTATTTTCTTTTTCAAAAAATATGCTTTATTTTTTGTCATTTTTTGTTCATTTCTTAAAGTTAATGTCACTAAAAGCAATTAATTTGTGACTGATTACTACAAATAATTTTTTTTTAATTATTTCTTTAAAAAAACATATTTAATTTTTTGTAATTTTTTTTTATTTTTTATGTGGTGTATTTTTTCTTTCAAAAGTAATTTTACTTTTTTTTAAATTATTTTCATTTCTATGTTAATGTCACTAAAACGCCACAAATTTGTGACTGATTATTACAAAATATTTTATTATTATTATTTTCTTTCAAAATATGTTTACTTTTTTTTCTATTTTTTATGACTGATTATTGCTAAAAATATATATTTTTTTCAAAAGTATTTTACTTTTTCCATTTCAGTGTTGTTTTATTTTTTTCTTCAAAACTTTTTTTGCTTCTTTTTTGTACTATTTATTTTATCTTTTCTTAGTTTTATTTTTTTTTTTTTCAAAAACTTTTTTATTTTTTGTAATTATTATTCTTTTTTCATTTCTATGTTAATGCTACTAAAAGCCACCAATTCTAGACAGATTATTAAAAATATTCTTTTTTTATTATTATTTTCTTTCAAAATATGCTTTACTTTTGTCATTTTCTTTCATTTCTTATAGTCACTAAACGCCACGAATTTCAGGACTGATTACAAAATAATTTTTTAAATTATTTTCTTTAAAAATAATATTATTTAATTTGTAATTTTTTTATTTCTTATGTGGTGTATTTTTTTCTTTCTAAAAGTAATTTTACTTCTTTTTTAAATTATTTTCATTTCCTGATGTTAATAATACTAAAACGCCACAATTTAGACTAATTATTACAAAAATATTTTTTTTTTTTTCAAAAGTATTTTTACTTTTTTCATTTCTTATGTTGTTTTGATTTTTTTATTTGTAAAATCTTTTTTTTTTACTTTTTGTAATTATTTTTTCATTCTTCTATGTTAATGTCACCAAAAGCCACCAATTTGTGACTCATTATTACAAAAATATTCTTTTTTTGTTATTATTTTCTTCAAAAATATGCTTTACTTTTGTTCATTTTTGCGTTAGTCACTAAAATGCCAAATTTAGACTGATTATTACAAAAATATATATATATTTTTTCAAAAGTATTTTTTACTTTTTTTTCCATTTTTATGTGTTGTTTTATTTTTTTTCTTTTCAAACTTTTCTGCTTTTTTGCAATTATTTATTTTATCTTTTCTTTATCTTGCTGTATTTTTTTCTTTTTCAAATCTTTCTTTTATTTTTTCTTTCAAAACCTTTTCTTTTATTTTTTTCTTTCAAACTTTTTTTTTATTTTTTTTGTAATTATTATTCCTTTTTTTTCATTTCTTATGTTAATGTCACTAAAGCCACCAATTTAGACTGATTATTAAAAAAATATTCTTTTTTATTATTATTATTTCAAAAATATGCTTTACTTTTTTTTGTCATTTTCTTTTCATTTCTGTTAGTTACCAAAACGCCACAAATTCTGTGACTGATTACAATTTTTTTTTTCAAAAGTATTTTTACTTTTTTTTTCATTTCTTATGTTGTTTTATTTTTTTTTCTTTTTCTAACTTTTTTACTTTTTTTGTAATATTTATTTTATCATTTATGTTGTTTATTTTTTTCTTTTAAAACGTTTCTTTATCTTTTTTTGTAATTATTATTCTTTTACTTTTTTCATTTCTTATGTTGTTTGATTTTTTTTCCTTTCAAAACTTTTTTACTTTTTTTTTGTAATTATTTTTCTTTTTTTTATTTCATGTTAATGTCACTAAAGCCACCAATTTAGGACTGATTAAAAAAGACTCTTTAATTATTATTTTCTTTTCAAAATGTTCTTGTACTTTTTTGTAATTATTAATTTTTTTCATTTATGTTTTTTTTTTTTTTCTTTGAACATTTCTAACTTTTGCAATTATTCATTTTTTTCATTCTCTTATGTTAATGTCACTAAAAGCCACTCAAAGCAGTGACTTACTTCTTACTTTCAGAATAGTATTTTTAAAATGTTATTTTCTTTTTTTATATTAATGTTACTTAAGAAGCATCAATGTTACATTTATGATTTACTTTCATTAAGAATTTGTGAAGCACTGGCAACTATAAGCTCATGCACTTTTTCTATGTTTTAGGTTTCTACAGACAGCAGCACTCTGAAATATTACATTCTTTCATTTTGTATTTGTTGTCTGCCTGTGCTCTGATGTGTGCATGAAAACAGTCTTCGCTTACCTAGACCTCCAGAGTATCATCCAGCTGTGCTCTTCCAGCTGCTGGAGCGTCAGCCGGTGAGCTGATTACGTGCTCAAACCATGGAAAATAAGGTCATGGTACTGGAAGAGTTCAGAGAGAGCATGGTTAGTATCCCCACACTTCAAACGTGAACAGTAAATCAATACCATCTGAACAGGAAAACTGAGTGCTCACCAGTGATAAGGTGGATCCATCTTCGAGGTAGCCATGCTGAATGCAGCATCAAAGCTTCAAATGGCAGATATTCAGCATGATCTCAAAGAGGAACTGCCAGTGCCCAGACGCCTGCTTCTGCGTGTAGCGTGGTTAGGAGTGCGAGACCCCAGGAGGGTGTATGCCTGATCCTGTTAAAAAAAGACACACGTGTTTCAGTGCTTGCACGCTTTCCACCATCAACAACACAGCCAACGCCACGTGATCATCAGCAGGACTCACCTGGTATTCACTGCTGTTAAATCCCTCACATGATCAGACGAAAGGCATGAAGTCAGAGAGATTGAGCTCCAGATCGTGAGAGTTACCAGATGTTCTTTGAGCGGATATCACCGTGATAACCCATGTTTATGGCAGTGTTTGATTGCATCAAGCACTTGATACATGAACAAGCGTGCTTGGTGCTTCACTGATGGGGTCATGGAACAAGATGTAATTTTGCTGGGTCCTGCAGGGTTCAGGTAATCCATAATGAGAGTGAAGTTGCTCATTCTCCACCACCGGTAGCCTAATGATTGGGGCACAAGCGGGAGCTTCCCAGCCGGAGCATCAGAGCCACTTCAGCAAGCAATCGGGTTTGGAGGACCAGGTTGAGGAGAGACAAACCACAAGATCTGCTGTTTGCCGTTTTCTGTTCCAGCTGCATGTCAGCTGGGCAGGTTATACCGACACTTATTCGCAGGTTTAGCCAACTTTACAATGTCAAGATAGCGGTCCGCTTTGGCGCTGGGGAATACACTTCAGAGCCGCATCTTCACTTACACGCGAATAAATGTGTTCCTCATAGACCTTGCCGGGTTCCCTGGACAAGCCATCAATGTCCCATTTCAAACAAAGACACAGTGGATCCTGAAAAGCACACAGAAACAGAAGATGGACTGTAAGTCTTTGGATTGTCAACACAGAGTTGAAGTTAAAAGTTGATGTAATTTCCCAACAACAAAATGAGGGCTAGAAAATGTTGGGAGGCTAGTAAATTCTAAGAAAAGTCTATAGCATCAATAAAGAGAAAATAAGACAGAGCAGAAATGACATGTTGCCAAGCTGTAATGAACACCTTGGGCAAATCGACATTGGATCAGGAGACACTGTGTCCGTGCCTTCTTTCTGACTTGATCGACGGTGACACTGAACCGGACCCGAACCAGACACTGGAGAGAGCAGAACTGCATCATGGGCCTCAACTGGGAGCATCTTCTTCCTCCTCAGAGAGGTGACTGGGAGGTCTGTAGAGATCTGGTCCTGCTCTTCTCGCAGAACGAGCTGGGATTGTTCTAGATGCGTGCTCTGCTTTTAGGAGGCTGACTCTGTCCTGGTCACAGGGGAAGAGCTGCTTCACAGCCCATACATGCTCTCCGCCGGAAGAGTGCACGGACCGCTTTTCTTCCTTCCTTTCTTAGCTTTTTCTGAAACACATGAAGAGCAAAACCATTAGAAACATCCCTTGACCACAGATTACTGCAGAACTACTAATTAAAACAGGAAACAGCACAACAAACGTCAGCTGTCAAATTATTAAGTCTTATTGTTCACCGGTAATATTTAATACACATTATTACACACTGTTTTATAAATGTACTACAGCACGAGATGGTAGATAATTGGCACCCTTGCACAAGTTGTATAAAGTCAACAGAAAATGGTGTCAATAGAATCCATTGCTATTTGCTCTAGTGTAAAACTGAATCAATAGCTAAGAAAATATGCTACACTGCAAAAATAACCCCTATTGCATTACACTGCGGAAACAGATGCTGCCACTCAATTATTGACAGACAGAAATGTCAATAAGTAAAGTGAACAATGGCTCACTCTGACTGGATTCAGAGCAGATGAATCTGAACAGGCAAGCTCTCGATGATCCTGAGGAAATGCACATACAGCGGCAGCTCCAGATCGGCATTACCTGCCTCGGCAGACACAGCAGCTCAGGAACAGCAGTGATCCACGGCAGCTGACTGACCTGGGACAGGCGCTCCCCATGATCGTGCAAGCTCCAGATGAGTCCGCCTGAGCTGAGAGACTCTCCACTGGTCCGGCCCGCTGAAGAACCGCTCGGCCTACAGCTTCTTTGCACAGCTTCCTGAAGACGACTCTCTCGCTTTTCCTTCTTCCCTTTGATAGCTGTGCCTGGAATGGCTGAAGAGAAACAGAAAAATATTAGAAACAAACATTCTCTAACCATTACAGATCAGAAACAGATTACTTTACATTGACAGTGAACTGATTCAAGCTGAAAATAGTACAGCTCTGGGTCGAGACATAGAAAATCTGCAGTTATGTGTAAAGGCCGTGGTTTACCTCTTATCGTGATTTTTAGTTGTGTTCAGAGTCTACTAACAGCGACCTTTTAAGTGTTTAACTGCTTCAAGAACTAGTAAGAAATGTCATGTAGCTTTCCACCTGCTAAACTATTTTATGAATAAATTTGCATTGCTAACAAAAAGTTTTCTGTTCAGTTTGCTCTGTTTACCCCATTGTTTTAATATTTATTGGCTCTATGAATTCTGGGGTTGCTATTAAACTGTTATAGATAGCCCATAGTGTATGACAAAATATTCTCTGAGCTGTTTGGTCTTCTGAGCAGCGAGCATAAGTTCATATTTTGAAAGCAAAGTCAAAAACTGAAAGCCATGACTGAGTCAGACCGAGAAAGTAAAATGTCACACTACTTACTGCTGGTATGTCCATTCAGCTAATAAAAACATCGTAATCGTTTAAATCGGCTCACTTTTGAAACTCATGTTTCAAGCCTGTATGCCTTTAGCAGAGGCTTGCCTCAGTTGTAGATGCATCAGGAACAGTGTGAATATTCTTGCGCGACTGTCTGTAACCGAATCTGAATATTTAAGCGGAGTGGAACTGGGGCCGCGCTCTAACCGCCATCAACCAGACACGCCGCTCGTCGCTAGAAGCGTAGCCGGGTCTTCTATACGCTACGCAGACGCCACACAGCTTTCTTTCCATGGCTTTTTTTTTTTTTTTTTTCAGAAGTCACGTGTTGCTTTTTTTTTTTTTTAGCTCGCTTTCCACTCTCTGCCTTATATGGGAAGCCCCGCTTCCTCGCCACTGAATAAAAAAAAAAAGAAAAAGTTATTGGCATTTTTTATCTCACACCACTTTTTTCTCAGAAATACGTAGATATAAAACAGAATTGGCCTTTTTCTCTTTTTTTTTATTTGCGACACTTTCTTTCTGGCAAAGCACTACGAGATGTGACTCTACAGGACACGGTGATCCTTACTTTATCACAAACAGCTTATCATAAAACAGAGCACACCACAATTACACTCTCTCTTAAAAAAATTAAACCATTATGTAAAGGTACAAATGTATTTTGGTATGGGCTTTTTAATGTTATGCACAAGATTAGATGTTTCCAGGAGGCAAATTAAAAATCTGATGTGTCTAGAAAATACTGAAATGTGTAAAACATGACATGATTGATGTTTGAAGGAACAAAACCCATTTAACACAAAGCAGATAGAATTGTTTAATTAAAAGGAAATGGGAAATACAGGGTTTTTTAGGGAATAAGTGATCATTCTGATATTTCAATCAATCATTTTTATTTTTATATAGCGCTTTAACAACACAGGTTGCATCAAACACAGTAAGCAGTATAGCAGAAGAATACAATGACAGGGATGTATAATGACGAGGAACACTTTCTGCTAATGCAGAGACTTGCCCTGTAATCAATTCGACGATAATCCCCTAGAAGTTAAGTGTCCCCAACAAAGCAAGCCAGAGGAACCATAAACCCCATCCATACAGTAGAATGGAGAAAACCTTGGGAAAAACTAGATCTCCTAGCTGGGGCCCGCTTTCCTCTGAACGGACGCCAGCACTTAACTCCCAGTTCAATTAAACGCAGCTGTGTCAGATAGCGTAAATGACTTAGCGTGAGGAGTGAGTGTGTGTGTGTGTGTGTGTGTGTGTGTGTGTGTGTGTGTGTGTGTGTGTGTGTGTGTGTGTGTGTGTGTGTGTGTGTGTGTGTGAGTGCATCAGGATCTGGTGATCTATCCACAGAGCGATCTAGGTGTTCTGGTCTCTGATGAACATAATTCCTGTGCTGACCATCTAGTCTGATACAAACTGTGAACAGATTAAGAAAGAAACAGGACTAATATTAGCGTAGATGCCATTCAAGCTGGGGAACACATCTGTTAGAGGGGTGAAATGCAAAGGCGAGGGAAGAAGGGGGAGAAGGGGAGAAGAGAAAAAGGCGCGAAAAAGAGGAAAATTAGAGGAAAGTGCCTAACTTTGTGCGCGCTAAAGCAATGGTTTTGTATGTTTGTTTGCACAAATTGCTTTAAAAAAACGTTTTCCTGTTGTTTATCTATTTGTGAGGAGAACGTTGATCACGAGGTACCTGGTTCAATCCTCATTGCTGCCAGGAATAAAAGTCACATTTAATGTGCTACAAATTTTCTGAAATTGCCAATAAACCTTTTTATTAATTTTTTATGTTGCACTGGTCGCATTAATAAAGCTCCTCTTCAAAGGTTTTTCACTTTAATTTAAATTATACTTCTACTGCAGCTATTTTCTAAATAAAAGAAAAGTAAAGAACCGTTACTTGAAACAATCCTAAACTTTCTGAATTTTTAAAAATGTCTATAACCTTTGAATGAAAATGTAGAAAAGTAAAACATGGAAAAGAGAGTTATGTAATCAGATCCTTCCATTATTTTTCAATTAGTCATAGCCAATTATTCATTGCAAAAACAACAGAAAGAACAGAACATGAACAAACCTTAAAATATCCATGACACTTGTGCATTCTTGGCACAAATAAAAGAACAAAAACAAAACTATACACATAAATAAAATGTCTTGTGCATTCTTTCAACATAAATAAAACTAAATATAAATAAAAAACAAAATAAAATAAAAAAGTTACCATGCCTCTCGGGAAAAAAATTTTACAAATGTAACAAGACTTTTATGTTCATTATTTTTTTTATTATACAGTTTAATTGGAGTCTATTATGTACTTTGTGTGTGTGTGTGTGTGTGTGTGTGTGTGTGTGTCCGTGTGTTTGTGTTCACCTGGTATTTATCACGTTATTGTGTCGTCACAAGGATAGGAATACCAGTCAATTTTGTAATCATATCAAACAAATCCAAGATTTGTTTCATTTACAGGTTTTGATTCACCTCCGCATACAATGTAATGAGATACTGGTGACTTTACCTTCTGGTAGAGGTCATGCCACGTCCGCTGCCGTGGTGCTGGTCTGTTGCCTCCAGAAGGCCATGCACCAGAGCTTGCAAAAGCCCTCAACCTGGTCAACGACGGACGAAAACGTAATGAATTATCAGTTCAAAAACATAGCAAAAAAACATTTAATCCTTACTTTGTCGAATTATGCAATTTTCTTCTGTCGAATTGAAATCTGTCAATTTTCCTCAGGACTGCGTAAAGTCAGCTAAAACTAAGCAGTTTTTATTCTCACTTGGTTCAGCAACGCGATTGGCTCACGTCCATTCTCGCAACACAGAGCGATTGGCTCCCAACAATGGACAGCGAGCGCTCTGATTGGCTCCCGTCCATTCTCTAAGCGTGACGCGGTTGGCCGTTCGTCCATTCTCAAAATGGAAAGCGAGCTCGGCGATTGGACCGTTACTTGTTAGTTATAAAGTATAAAACGTATAAAAAAAGTGAAAATAGTATAAAAAAAAGTGAAAATATTTTGTGAAGGCTCATGCAATCACATTTTTTGAATAAGCAGTATCCATCAAATCATCCACAATCAAAACACTTCCTTATTGGAGTGCAATACATTTTTATCCAATAAAGATATTGGAATACCTTCAATAAATTTAATAACATACAACAACAACAATTCATCATACAAGAGACAGCAACTGTATAAAAAACAATATTATAAATATTTACATTAACTTGTTTGCATGACACAATAGATTCTTCCGTTTTACCACTGTTTGACAGTCCTGAGATTACTACAGACATTGGAAATTGTAAACGAAAGTCAAATTTTTTTCCTTCTCCAATATATCCATTGTCTGATCTGGAAATATGTTTAAAATCCATATGGTAATTTGGTGTAGTCAGGAAGTAGCACATGCTTGTCATAGACCACTTTAAACCTTTTCAAAACTGTTTTATGTAATGTGAATTTCTTTTTGCTCCCGATAATGCTCTCAGTACGTGTGAGCAAGTGTTCTGTGTCATGTGATGCTGCATAACCATCCACCAAGCAGATCTTTCCAGCATGACAATCGCATACGCAACGTGTAGTCTGAAACCTTTAGCATTAAGAGTTACGGCTGAAAACTTGATGCTTCTTGCTTGAAATTGAAAAAAACGTTTTAACGTACCCATTGAATAAGGTGTCTGATGTTTGGGGAAAATGCCATACTTCCACTATTCTGACGACCAAATAACCTATTTTGATGACCTTGGAAACCTTGACAGGGGTCTAAACACCTGAAAGGCACCTTTCTTCATCTGTATGGTGACATTTGCTAAAAGCATTTAAATTCATTTCTTTCCTCATTAATGTACACACAGCACCCCCTATTGACAGAAAAACACAGAATTGTTGACATTTCTGCAGATTTATCTAAAAAGAAAAGCTCAAATATCACATTTCCCTAAGTATTCAGACCCTTTGCTGTGACACTCATATATTTTACTCAGGTGCTGTCCATTTCTTTTAATCATCCTTGAGATGGTTCTACACCTTCATTTGAGTCCAGCTGTGTTTGATTATAATGATTGGACTTGATTAGGAAAGCCACACATCTGTCTATAAAAGACCTTATAGCTCATAGTGCATGTCAGAGCAAATGAGAATCATGAGGTCAAAGGAACTGCCTGAAGAGCTGAGAGACAGAATTGTGGCAAGGCATAGATCTCAATCCTTAAATAGAAGATGTTTGGGACCACCAGAATTCTTCCTAGAGCTGGCCGTCTGGCCAAACTGAGCTATTGGGGGAGAAGAGCCTTGGTGAGAGAGGTAAAAAAAGAACCCAAAGATCACTGTGGCTGAGCTCCAGAGATGCAGTCGGGAGATGGGAGAAAGTTGTAGAAAGTCAACCATCACTGCAGCCCTCCACCAGGGACACCACTGACAGAACTGGAGAAGATCTGCAAGGAGGAATGGTAGAGGATCCCCAAATCCAAGTGTGAAAAACTTGTCGCATCTTTCCCAAAAAGACTCATTGCTGTATTAGATCAAAAGGATGCTTCTACTAAGTACTGAGCAAATGTCAACAATTCTGTTTTTGTCAATATGGGGTGCTGTGTGTACATTAATGAGGGGAAAAAATGAACTTAAATGATTTTAGCTAATGGCTGCAATATAACAGAGTGAAACATTTAAGTGGGTCTGAATATGTTTTTTTTTTTTTTTTTTTTTTTTACTTTTGTTGTGAGGTAAGTTGCTTAACTTTCTACATACACCACCCTGTCTGTTTCATGCTACAGACACAGCTGTAAAATTGAATCACACGTCAAATCTATATGTAGCAACACTGTAATTATTATCAGGTGTTAGCACAGCGTTAATATCTGTGGGAAGACTCGCATCTTGTAGCGAGACATTTAGTCTCATTCAGAATATCTTGCAAAAAGATATTACAGGCAGCCTAATCATCAGTTGCAATTTCACGAAATCATTATTAAGAGACCCTCACAGCTCCAATAATATTGCCAATATCCATACACACCTGCTTAAAAAAATTACTTGCTCCGGGATACCAATTGACTCAAGACTCTGAAAGTCTTGAAATTCACTGTAAAGTTCTTTGTGACAAATCTCTCCAAAATTCGGCAGAGTGATGTAAGGCCTTGGTGTGTTGTTGTTGGCACGCAATGAGTTTTCTTAAAATCGATATAACATCAGTTTTTGATGTGGTGAGAATTTCCTCCACCTCCCTGTAAGATAACTGTGGTACCTCCAAGTCACAAATACCCTGAAACCATTGGTTAATTTTCTTTCTTCCACGTTTTGCTTGCATAATCGTTTAATTGATAACCTCCTGCCTCTTGTTTGGGAGATAATCCAGGATTTGTAGTTTGGGCACTGGTTGTGATTGTTGCATAAACCTCTACCGCCCACAGATTGGCTGACTCTGACGCCGAACTTTGCAATTTCTGTGACGCACCTCCCTTCTGACCTCAATCTCGACCACAACATCCATCTGTCAAATTTTTGTAAACACTGTAAGGAGCATAAAACTTTTAACATATTAAGAAAAAAGGTTTTATACACAGTGTTATTATAAATATTATTATCATTATTTGTTAAATCTATTAATAATATAAAATAGGTCTTACAGAGCTCTTGAAGATCTTTTTCCAATCCAGCATCAAACTTCAGATTCTCAAAAGTGTTTAGAAATAAGCAAAGATATGAAAAAAATATTCATATTACACCATATTTATGTAAGTGCGTGCAAGTAATGTAAAATGATGGCTCGCTCGCAAAAGCACTTCAGTGCAAAGTGGAGTTTTATTTACAGAAGGCTTTTCCACAGTAAAAAAAAAAAAACCAAAGTACAAACAAAACAACTAAAAGGAAAAATAAACCAGAAAATAATCCAACCGTGAGATAGATATATATATATATAGTGACGAGCATCCCGAGAGCATCCCCACACAAGGCACACCAGAACTCGAGGATTGATTCCATGAGAGAAGGAACTAACGTTGTCTCTTCTATACTTCCCCAGATAGCAGTGTGTGACATGAATGGCCTCCACGAAGCACCCCACGGACCCACCGCACCAGAGGGAAAAGCACTGCAGAGCACTGAATTCACCATTCACCCTTAAAAACTTCACTTTTTGTAAATAAAACCACCCTCTAGGGCTTTTATTTTGAGATCTCCTTGTGTGATTCTTCACCGCGTGACTATATACACACAGACACACACACAAAACAAACAACAGTAACACCTATTCATACGTGGACAATGGTTTATGCAGCTTCCGTTTGCGAGGCGCAGCGTGATGTCATAATTAGTCGCTACTAATGTAACTCTGGCATTGTAGTCCTTCATAGACTGGATCCAGGTTGGGGTTAGGTACCAGCCCACCATTCATAGGAAAGACCTCACTTCCTTCTTGGTCTTTGGTTGTGGGCTCCTTCGGATTGCCTCCACCATGTCTATCTGTGGTCTAAGTTGCCCGTTGCCCAGGTGATACCCCAGGTAATTTGCCTCTTGCCTTGCCCACTCATATTTGGAAACATTTAATGTCAGTCCTGCTTCCTCTATCCTCTTTAGGGTTTGTTGGAGATGTTGAAGATGCTCAGCCCAATATTTGCTGGATAACTCGGTTGGTAAAGCACAACATTTTAATCTGTGGGTCCAGGGTTCAAGTCCTGAAAGGCAGGCATATTGTTGTCAAACCAGTCCATCTCTGCCAATGCCGTAGATTGACTGTCTTAGCACTTCCTAACATGAGGTTGAAACATTCTGAGCAAATCTGCTATTTGAAGACTAAAGGTAAGCGTTATCAGATTAAAAATCCATGCCAATGTTTAACCTATGCACTGCAGTGGAGTACTTGTTGGCCCAGTCCAATAGAGGTGATGAGTTCATTGCACACCCCAATGACATGCCTGAAGTCCCCCCAGAGGAGCCTGAAGATATTAATGAAATTGACAAACTCCGCAGAGAAAAAGTCTTAATATAATTAGAATACAAAAATATAATTTAAGTTAATAATTGAATTAAGTGACCAAATAAATGATGATTGAGCGTTAGTGATGAACACCTGATGTTAACAAAACCATTAATCATTGAAGAAAAAAAGCCAATTCAGCCACAGATGAAATCCACAGAAAAAAAATGAGGCATTAAATCTCTGAAAATCTCCAGCTTCACTCATTATAATACTAGAGGATACAATGATAGGGATGTATAATGACGAGATCGAACGATTTGTTAATAAATGCAGAGATAATCGCTAGAAATTAAGTGACCCCCAACAATGACCTACAATCATCAGGTTGTAGTGAGTTTGACATTTTATCCCCCAAATTCTGTATTTAATCCTGTTGCTTTCAAACTCTTACACTCATTCAACATACAATTATTAATCGTTTTCCTTTTAAAAAGTCTGGAATTTTTGTTTTTAAATGTATCTAATATTCATTGGCAGATTAGCAATGTTGCTTAGAGGTGCAGTTGTTGCACACCAGAGGGCTCTGTCACACACATAGAAGAGAACTTTTCTAAAAACAAAACAGTTTTTTATTTTATATTATTTTATTTAAATAAATTGCAATTTAAGATTAAGAATTATGACTGAAAGTGCTGGTGTGCGGCACAGGTTAATGGCAATAGAACGTGTATAAACGTGTTACGGAAATTATTATAGTGTGAACCTGTCATGCACAGGGGACATCATATAATTAGGAAACTATTTCCATAACGTTTAATAAATAAATAGAAAACCTGAATGAAACTAAATGGATTTTATTACAGTATAGCAAATAAAATAATTATATACATGTCCCCATATAATATAAAGGATGTTATTTGTACAATTAAATAATAAAGAAATCTCAAACCTTTTTTGTGTGGTTGTTTTCTTATTTTTTAACCTAGTCAAAATAACCCAACTGGAGTTTGATTATCATTATATTGCACAAAGAAGACTTGAATAGTTCTTGCACACTTGCACTGTTTCATCAGAGGACAAATCTGCAGCCATAGAGGTCTTTATCATATAAACGCGTGTGTTTATTCTCTTGATTATTTGTTTTAGAAATGCCATATGTGTAGTGCACACATACACATAAAACCATCTAAACCAAATGTCAATAAAATATTCATACCGCTAAATAATTCAGTGATAACAGTGCAAAAACACGGCAATCATTTTAAACATCGTATAAACTCACGTATAAACATTCACCAAAGCCTTTTTCAGAAACCAGGAAGAATCAATAGGACAATATTATATGCATGGCTTCTTCAAGGCTATTCTTCATAGATTAGTATTTAAAGCATCAAGCTGATTGCTGTCGAATCACAAAAACGTTATACCGAAATTAACTGGGTTAAAGTTTCAGATAAAAAAAAAAGTTTACAAAGATTGGGACGTACACACTTTTGTTCTAAAATAGAATTACAGATAGAAGCAGCTTGTAAATCTCTAATCTGATGTGTTCTCGTCTACCGGATCTTGACCCGCAAATGAGTCGGTTCAGAGAGCAGACATAATATAACCCACATAAACATAGCAATCATTTCGAAAATGTATAAAAAAGGCAATTTGCCATACTTGATGCGGACTGTGAAAATGGATTCTTAAGCAAAAACAATCACTGTTTTAACCTACAAATATCATTACACATCCAAACAGACCCATATATCTGCGAAACATGTTGATTTCCTCCGGTTTCTAGTGCTTATATAGCCATTCAAAAGTGACAAAGTCCTACTCATGGCTATAAGCAGGAACATATCGAGTAATTAACACCGCTGCAGCCCTGCTGCTAACAGTAACACATACTTACATCAGCGTATTTATGCAGTACAAAGAGTGCAGAATGAATAATAACTATTCAAAGAATTGAAAGGTTATTTACCGATAATGCAAAGTTTATATTCAGTTATATGACAAACTGAAGCTAAGTATGTATTTTAAACACCATTACAAAGTGACATAAGCATTATTTAAGAGTAACAATCTTAAACGGTCTTTCTTATATACATATAATCTGTTAAACACACAAACGCAATTTCATTTTACAGTCTATCGTAATAAAAAAACAACACAAAAACACGAATGACTTCAGTGTTTCCATAATACAATTGGCTAAAAAAAAAAAAAAAAAAAAAATGTATGTTTTTTGTTTGCATTAAAGATAAAAAGAAGGTACCCCAGGCACGGCCTCTTGGCTGATTTTGGTGGAGTTTTGGGCACTCTTTAGACGCTAGCTAATACCAGGAAATGAGATTAGGCTGGTTTAAACAGGTTTTTATAGCAGGGCATGTGCAAAAGCTCCTGTCCTGTGCATGTAGCGTGTAATCAGGTCGACCAGATGCCTTGATTTACTGGGACATTCCCAGTCTCATTGTAAGTGCCCCTTACCACGTATTCTCAATGTGTTATTGTTTGTGGTTAATGATGGCAATGCTATCCGATTAATTAAACCGACGTTTTGTCACTTTAAATGTCAATTTATGTGTAGGTACATTCAACCTCATTCTAGTAAATCTTAACAGTACAGCAAGCATAAGCAGGATAAAATATTTGTTTTGCCCAATAAATAAATACATTCTGAAAAGCATTGTATAAGTGCTACAAATGACTCATTTGATGAATTTAAGTAGGAGAACAGTCCCATTCTCTAGTCTAGAACACAGAAATGATATTGCAATCAGTCGTGAGTCTCATGAGGGCCAGTAGCATTTTCCGCCAAGCGTTTGAATGTAGGATGAAGATCAAAAAAAAAGGCCCAACTGTACTTTCTGCCTGTTACATGTTCTTTTACGGTTTTGATGTCGCACTAAATAACTGGCTTTAGAACTAGGGGTCGGGTTTGTTGCTTAAGTCCCATTATATCATGCCAAAATTATGACCAGTGTACAATTTCAAGACATGGAAATCCTCATGACCTTCATGCAAGTCTTGTGATGCCAATGTTTCTCACTGAAAGAAAGGAGATATGAAGTGTGTTAAACCACAATCTACAGAAACAATGTTTGCTGTTATTTATTTTGTTATTTGCATTCTCAGTTTATTCTGCTGAAAACTTGGGAAAACGTAAAACAGGAGAGGTTGAAACATTACCGAATTAAAGATATGACACCAAACATGATATGCACCATCTACATTGTACAATGGTTCCTCTTATTTTGACGAAACGATATTACGAAACCGACGTTTTTCCATCATGGTCTGCTGGTAATGCTTCACAAAAATCCACCCCCTGCGTATCCTAGACGTATAAATATCAGAAAATTTAAGAAACCTGTACAGCAGTGTCCAAAACTCTGAGAACACTATCAAAAAACGATCTTTTTTTTGAAAAATCTATTCTAATAAAAATCAAATAAAATAAACAACTTGTCATCGTATATCATATAATTAGCATAACAATTTACATTAAAAAGTAAAAATAGAAAAACAAAGTACACAGATTTCTTCTGCGACGCAGCATACAAGCTGCCCATTTCATGTCATCAAAGACATCTCAAAGAAAGCCCCCCAAAAAAGAAAAAAATAATAAATAATCGGACTTTCGTATAATGGAACTAACATCGGTAACATGAAAAATCTGGTTACATTTCATCAAGCGAATCAGAAATATTTAAACTTTATGTCACAACCTAATTTTTTTTTAATCATAAATCTTTGTTTATATAGTATCTAGGCTTTAAAAACATTTTCAACCGATTGGTGCACCCACAACAGGGGGTGGAAAAATAGCGAAATAACACTTGCTTTTTGCTTTTACCAGAAATACAAAGCACATTACATAAAAACAAGCACTCTTAGGATGGGACTGAAGAGAAATCCGAGAAGTATGACGGCAGTAACTGACCATTAGCTACACTTATTCTGTGAACATTTTGGTTAAACTCAACTTTCAGTCTCAGTTCACGCTGGGTGACTGCGATCCACTCTCGGGGTCTTTCGATCTAACTCACTTCCACGAAGCTTACAGCGAGAGCTTTTCAAAGATTCGGTTTAAATCGTTTCCTTTGAATCCCGTTTGAGCTCTAATATTCCACCAAGGCGTTCAGCTTAATTGCGCAACGCAAAGTTTCAGCGTTTCTAACAGGTGAAGTCCCCGATTTCTGCCTGATGAGATATCCGGTTGTTTGTCAGAGGAGCCGATCACTTGGCCTTGTTTGATTCGGCGCTCTTAAAAAAGAAAAAAAAAGTCCACAAACTGAGCTCAAATAACACAAAGAAATAACTGCACTTCAAAGCAATAACAAACAATAAACAGATTATAAAAGCATATAAAACACAAAGAAGAGACGAGAAATAACAGTCACAGAAGCAGTTCAACTGCTAGCTGCCCCGGATGATCACACACACACACACACACACACACACACACACACACGTGTATCCATGCACGCGCACGCACACACACGGATTTAGAGATTTTAGTCCTGACCAAAATCCTAAAACATGTTCTTCCGCAAAAACAAAAAAAATAAGAAAGAGTAAACCATGTCCATTTTCGTTTATAGCTGATGTTATTTTTATTGGTTGTTATCGTTGTAACTAACGCAAAAAAAAGGGCTGAAAAGTGTATTGTGTGAGTGTATATTTTACAAAAAAAAAATAAATAAAAATCTCTTACACAACAAAAAATAAAGATGTGTGTAATAATGCAGTGCACAATAGCTATGAGAGATGCTCTTTGTTCAGTCTTTAAAATATGCACGTTACACAAATCCAGCCTCTTCTCGACTGTCCGTACATGCAGGCAGCTCCCTTTACCGAGAGACGAGGAGGAGAGAGATAAAAAGGGGATTTTGCTTCCTATGTACAATTGCTTATATACTGTAGATGTCTCTATTTGATTTGTTTCGGGGTCGTCGAACGGGGGAATCTCAGGAAGCCTCGAGATGAGGTAAAAAGTCAAAAAAATAAACGCGATAGCTGCAAAGTTTAGATCGTGTTACGGACTACATATTAGACTGGTGTCCCACTAGTCACTTTTCAGTTGAATGAACATATCAGACAGATACAACATCTCACGCATTCACAGGGTCAAATTATTCCATGTCCTAACAACGCAACCCTCAGATCTACTTCATTTCACGAGTTGATCTGAGATGGTGTCCCAACCAGCCTCAACCACGAAAAGAGAACGGCGAGAACCCAAAATCAAATATGTGGGTCGCACCATGCAGCTGTCACCGAACACTGTAAATGGAGAGATCTGGTAGGTACGATGCCGGCCACTGGGATGGCAGCTTTAACGACCCGTTGCAAAAAGCCTCGTTTTACTTCGCTCTGCAGCTTTGACCCGAATAGCACTGCGAGACTGTTTTGGTTTAACGGTGGTGAAAGAAGAGTAAGCATGCTCAGCAGTCAGCAGACTATTAGGTTGGTGTCGGAGCTGGTGGAAGTTTTAATACAGTATGTTGAAAAACCGAGATGCTGCAAAGCCCAATCGTGGCTCTGGTTCTTCTGAGCAGCTCTGAGCAAAAGAAAGCGATTGTAAAGTTGTGCTTTGGTTGGAGTAGCATTTGCTGAGAATCGCGGGACGGCAGGCGGCTTTGCAAGGGAAGAAACGTGGGTTTGTCGGGACCATGTTACGGGAAAGACCCAGCAACTGATTTGAAGGACAACGCCGACTTGCCTGGCGTTTAGCTTGCGGTTAATATTTCTTTTTTTAAGTGCTTACGTATGTCTTTGAGTCTCAGTATCGATGAGACTGATGAGAGTGCTGAGATGAGGACGAGTATCCCATAGTGCTTTGCGACTGGGTAGAGCCTTGGACATTGCTCTGGTAACCAAGCCGCGAGCTGGAGTGCTGCAATGAAGAAAAAACTATGATTTATTGAAACGATCTAGTGTTTCGCATTGACCGAGTTTTTCTTGTAATGCTGAGCTGAACACAGCTAACTTGTATATTGTTACATAATAAACATTCATTTGGTTTACACGCATCGTCTGTTCAGCTCCGACTGTCAGATTGTGCTACACGCTACGCCAAGATGTGTTAAAAATTATTTATGTTAGTGATTACTGCTGCAAGTTTAGTCAGATTTAGACTTGGCAAGTATTCATCATTTTCCCAGTGTTCATACCCATTATCCAATCCAATCAGCAATGATGAATGAATAATGTCTGGCGCGTTTTACCTGGTAGTCTGTTTGAAGAACACTGGTTCCTGAGGTGCGAGGTTTTTTGTTTGGTGGCCCCTGTTCCTGTCCATGCTGTATGGAGGGGCCCGTGTTGGCCCCTGCGGCGCCCGATGTGCCGTTTGTCTGCGCCGAGCTCTGCTGGGTTGGAGCCTGCTGCGTCTGCGTCTGCGTCTGCCTCTGTGCAGCCGTCTGCTGGTGCTGCTGCGTCTGGTTCTGAAGATCACACAACACATCACGGCGCTTTGAATGCTACCTTTAATTATTAGACATTTAAAGCAGGACAACCATTTTAACATAAATTATTCATTTCAGAACTTCGCAATAAACTTTTGCAAAACCGCATTGAACGAGATTTTTTTCCTCATTTAAAACTGAACCGCGTTCCACTTTTGGCATTCGCTGAAAAATTATTCTGTTCGGAAGATGTTGATGTCACTTGTCTTTTCAATTTACGCTATTTTTTTACTTTTTATTATTTCCATTGCAAACACTATACAGGCTTTGTTGATGGATATTGAATGAATTCATTTGTTGCGATTGCTCGTTTAATTGATTTATATTGACTGGCGCAATATCATATATATATCGTCCACTTCAAAGACACAGTCAGACATCTGTTTTAATCAACCAGTAATTTAAAAGCCCTATTTTTAGCTCTGAAACGTAAGTTGCTGTAAAATATAGCTAGGAATACGTGTTAAAAACAAGCTAAGATATTTGTTGACATGCTGGGCAGCAACAGACTGTCAAAGCTTCGTTATGATGTTCACTTAAATATATATATTGACCAAAAAATTGCTCATGAATAATTTTGTGTTGTGTGTATGAAGGAGGAAACGTTCCAAATGACCAAATTCATCAGGTGAAACTCACTGAAAATAAAAGATGTCATTTTAAGTAAATACGTTCTTAGCTTTTTTTTTTTTTGTACATGCAAACCTTTTGTAAATCGGGGCTTTCGCGTGTCAGAAACCCAATCCACGTCCGTAGGCCTCTGTAATGCACGCGTGCTTCAGATATGTTTGCGAGGTTCATCTCAAATACACTCACAGCCGTCCTGAAATTGTGCTACCCAGAAGAGCAGCAGTTGAATGGGCATTACACGGTGCGGCCGAAGCCAATAAATGTAAAAGTAAATATTAGCTCCCTCCAGCACTGCAGATGTAAGATGGTTATTTTATGCTGTGTGTGTTTGTTTGTTTGCATTTGTTTGCCTTTTGCCTGAATACATTTCATCCTTCAGTGACTGAGTCCATAGCTTAACAACGCTGCTATCTGAGCTCTTGCTCGGCACTCAGCTTCCCTCTTAGTTACACTGGAATGAGCAACATCACAAATGAGCATTAGAGAGTAGAGACTATAAGAAAGCAGTCATTTTAGCAGACGCTTTCATCTAAAGTAGCTTGCAGTACAGGGAAAATCTCCTTTAAGCACCGATGCCTCGCTCAAGGTCACAATGTCCTTTGAGGTTTTCAGACCTACGACATTGCTAAAGCCAGCTCTTCAACTGCGTTGGTTTAGAAGCCCGCAAGGTTAAACGAGTTCGGTGGTTGATAGTCTGAAAAGCAAATATAATCTGCACCATATTTCAATCAAAAAAATTGTAAGGCCAACAAAAGCACGTACAAGGAAAATAACATGGGTCCTATGACAAGTCCCAGAGGGACCCCACAAGTAGACAGTAAATAATCTGTCCTTGAGAGAGAAAACATTTCTTTCCAAAATGTATTTCAGCAACACGTCGTAGGTGTATGAAGGTGGACTTAAACACAGCCCTCCTGCTGAACCGAATCATTTATTTATGGTTGAAAACAGAACTGTAGATGCATTAAAAGTGTCAAATTACATCAACGCCTGCACAGCTCTCGGTCAAATTCTCCCTCAAAACGTGAAAAAAGTCCATGGATTCTTAAGTCAATTTTATATTTCCTGACTTTATACGGAGCAACAGAGTCGACAATGACTGTACAAACATAGTTCAAATGCGACTAATTTCTCTGGACCAACAAAAAGGAGAGGAGAACTAATAAACCTCCACAATGAGGTGGCTATATAAACTTCTGTAAAGTCTAGAGCTGTGGATGAAATAAAAAGGTGGGAACACAACAAAAACGTCTGAAGAGTGGAGAGTTTACATGGACAGAAAACATTAAACATAACAAGTATATGGTCAGATAAACAATTATTAACAAAGCCAGTATTATTAGCACTGAAGCCATAGAAATATAGATCCAAAAAAGTCCAGAAGACCTAAATGACATTTACTGTTCTCAGTTGCATGCAGCGTTTTTAATGATGATGCAAAATTTGCACAACTGTATTAATATTATTAACTTTTATATAGGCAATTTTTTGGAGTCACGATCATTTGTTGCCATTTAATTTTAAATCATTATCATTTAAAATATTATATCCCAGTAAGCAGATGTGACTGTAATATGACCCTAAAAAGCAGGGTCCTCAGTGAACAGCTGGTGTCGCTGTTGGACAGAATTACTTTATAAATACTAGCAAATTTTACACTTTTAAGGTCATATTTTGTAATACTTGCATTGATTGATTTTTGTAACATCTAATTTTATAATAGGTTTTTATTTCTGTAAAAACTTGTCTCATTTGCCCTGACTAACGGCAGGCAACGGCCCTAGGCAGAAGCTGTACAACACAAACATCATGAATCCAGTCGGCCCTGATCTTAAATGATCCTTGCGCTTTTGAGGTTATGTCAATTTTGGCAGATTATTTTACATTAATTTCATTCATGCAAATTAGGGCTGTTTAATTACATGTAATTACCCAAAAATGAAAAAATGACTGCATATTTTATTCATATATATGTATACACACACACACATATATAAAATATAATGTAGTAGTGGTTCTAATGGTTCTTGCAAAGCACATGAAAACACATCTTATCAAAATAAGAAAGTTTTAAATCATCCATTGTTACCTTCTCTGTTTTCTCCTCCGGTTCATCCTCGCTTAGAAACTCTCGTTTGGGGTAGGGAATCTGACATCCAGCAAACACACTAAAAACACACACATGCACACACAGAACACATTAAAGCAGTTTTTAAAAGAACTGCAACCGGGTTACTTAATGGCAGGTGAACAACTGTGGTTCCTGTTTAAGCCGCTGTAAAAGCTGTTTTAATATTTGTGGTATGCTATACTACATAGTGAAATGAAAGCAGACACCCGCTTCTAATTTAAGGGTTTGGCTAGGTTCCAGTGAAAACAAATCGTATCGCAATGGCACAGAATGACACTCTAGAGAATCGAGTACCTCTTTCACCATGAAAATTAATAAAGTGAGTTTTATAAAAATTGATACATTGAGTCTCAAGCTCAGACATGAATGAGACAACCACACAAAATTAACTTCCCATAGCTTTCTTTCTATAGTTGGGTGCGTTTTAGAGAATATTAACTCTTTATGAGGGCTGGGACGATGAATCGTTGCAGAATTTTTTTTCCTGGATCATTTCGAGATTTTCCGAATGCATGGCGATGCCTCTGGAATCGATTCTGAGCTTAGTTTTGAACCGCAGATGGCGCTGCATGCTTTAGAAACAGCCGTGTTCGCTTAATTCCAGGCTTGAGCCTAAAATAATCAGTAATAAAATAAAAAAGGGCTGAAGCGAACTACAAGGGTTTTTACTTTAATCTTGTGTCATAAAAGCATTCTGAGCTAATAACGTGACGCACAAGCACTCTTCTTCGTGAGCATCTGAGTCTGTGGATAAAACTAGAGTAGAGCGCCATGTGCTGCTCAGAATCGATTACAGAGGAATCAGGATGCATCCACGATGATTTATTGTCCCAGCCCTACTCTCTATTAATGCTAACTGTTTTAAACAAGTACATATGACTGGTGTTTGGGTGTCTACATACTTTCGGTCATTGACTTTTCTGCTCTAAGATCACTCAGCATGTGGAAATCGAGTCTTACTCAGACGTAGGTAAGGGGTCCTCCAGGAAATATGGGTCCTGCAGTGCCTGCTCAGAAGTGATTCTTTGGTGGGGTCCATAGTCAGCAATTTCTGGAGCTAGATCAGATTCGATTAATTACTGTAGGAAGGATGAAGCTACAAGATGGCATGGTTTTTGGTCATATTGTATGTATGAACACTAAATTGTGGCAATTTAATAGACTACCTCACCGATACAGAACAAATAGATAGATGCCATTAGCTACTGTAGGAATCAGTTACAAACTCTTATTGAATTATTGCAATATTAGCAAAAGGAATGTCTAAAATCACTAAAGCAAATGATTTACACAAGTAAACACCTTAAAACTAACATTTAAAAAAACACTGGTACTGTGATATAGTTGATTTCCATTTTGATACGAGCGGACAATAAACTCACCAGGAGAAACACTTTGCTGTCTGGTTTGACTTTATGTTTCTCCATGTATTTAATAAGACTGCTGTTGGCATATCTGCAAAAAACATTCAAAGAATGAATATGTACACACTTAATGGTAAATCTCGAGGTACAGCTAGTCTTTGCACAATACATACATTTGAGATCTAAGGGCTCTGAACTGGTTCAAGGAACGCAAAACAAAAAAACGGGAACAAATGATATTTAACACGAAAAAAAAAAAAACTGCTCTGAACAGAAACGTTTATTTGAAATTACGAATGTGAGGTAAACTCATTTACTTTCGGTTATAAGATAAGACACAAGACATTTAAATGATACGAACTAATTATGTGAAACATGTTATTAAAAGACAGATCAGATATATATGCAGAGTTGCTATATAATAAAATAAAATGATTAACCGGTATTGTTTTCTAGAAAACCGTTTTTGGAAGGTAAGAACAGAAACGGTAAAATATCAGTTCTGCTGGGAGTTTTCCCTGCTTTTAAGCCCTGGTTGTTATTCTGGTAAAGAGCTTTACTCACGTGGTTCTTCTGAAATCTTTCTGTAGAGTGGGATATTCTGGCATTTTCCGGATATCTTCCCAGTCTTTATCTAGAAATTACACATAAACATAATAGTGCACAGTGCCAGTTCAAATACTGAGTGATAATAACATAAGGACTCGAACTACTATGTACTTATGAAAATTATGCATTTGATACAATTATTTGCTGCTATAGTGTGCATTTGCTACACTGTACTTACAAATAACGCATCAGCATTTACTACTTGAGTCTTCCATGCACATATACTTAGAGTAATTGCTATAAAGAGGTAAATAACAAGGTACTAACCCTCATTCTAGCCCTAAACTTAACCTCGACTCATACTGTAAGTACACCTAAGAGCCTGTACTGTAAAATAAAATGCAGTTGTCACATCTGTAGTTACTCTCTAATAACCTCAGCAGCAGACAAGAGCTTTTCAGAAGCATCTTGCGTCAAATTTCGGTGTTAAAAAACTATTTTCAGGATTTTACTAAAGACACCAAGTGAAAATTAGTGACGAAAAGATGTAGCACAGCTAATCTTATTGTATATGCATTTGTGGAAGCTTCACTTTCAAATGCAAATTTAAGGGAAGAGAGTATTTAAATAAATCGTGCAAGGTGATTTACTGAAGTTTGAGTCAGTTTACTGGTGTTTGCACCATTATTTCACTCCCAAAAAGCCCATCTTAACTCATACTACACCAGTGGTTTGTAGTAGATTTCACATGCCTGGTTATAATCGGCCCTTTGCTGTTTTGCGCTGCCACACTCAAGCTAATTTAGCCTGTTTAGTAAATCTGGTCCTAAATATCTATGTAACTTGTGCTCCGCTTTTTGCTTTGGCCCTATTCGGTCTAGTTTTCTGTTTAATTACTCATTCAGTTCACCTGTTGTCTGATTATCTCAATAATTTCCCTTTGTTTGGTTCATGCTTATGAACCCTCACTACCCTTTGAGTATTTGTCCCCGCACGCCTATGAAATATCAACGCTTTTGGGTGGGCAATTCACATCGCCTTCTATTTCCAGTATGTTCTGTACAACCGCTTGCAGCAACTGCGGCATCATTTTTTTTCATGCTGGTCAATTATTGTGGTATAATCCATTTCATATGAACCATCACCAATCACCCATTCACTGATTCAACAAATCAATGACAAGTCTTTTATCACTGTGCAAAAGCTTCACATTTAGGTGAAAACCAAATGACTCAAAACAGTAGCACTAATATACGCAAGTAATATATCAAACTTGTAGCTGGGAAGAGGGCCCACACAAGGACAAAAGATCACAGGCTTTATAAAAAGTCAAAAAAAACACATACAATATTTAAACTTAAGCGAAATAAGAAGAGGTAAGTCAAGTACATCGCTAATTTAAATTGCTTGCTCCTAATCTTAAACAAAAAAAGCTATCATAGATAAATCCTGAAATAACTTACTGAGATAAAACCTCAGCAGATTTATTTTTACACCAATACAACAGCCAGGAAATGCCATGAGCAGTCAGTCCAGTTTAGATTCAGGTAAACTGATCCAGTCTAAAACAAGTGAGGTTAATCTAATGAATTCCTGAGAGTAGTATAGCGAGGCAGAGCAAAGGTGGCCATAAGATAAGCTAAGCTCCTTCACCTGCTGGGAAGCCCATGACGCTGAATATGCGATCTAACTGGTCGTGATGGAAAGGATTGCTGGTCTTTATGTCTTCTTGTCGGCAATGGAAGATCGGTTCTGACGTCAATAGCTCTGCAAAGATACAGCCTATTGCCCAAATATCTGAAAAGAAGTCAAAGAATATTGAGTACAGATAACAAAGACTACAGACAGACAGCTTGAAATACACACAACTTACCAATTGCTTTGGTGTAGTGTCTCGCCCCGAGCAGCAGTTCGGTGCCCGTACCAGAACGTGACGACTACTGGGTCCAGATCGGCCAAGGGCTTCAGTGGAGAGTTAAATAGTCGGGCAAAGCCCATATCGCTAAGAAAAACAAACACAGAAACCCATAAATGGCCCACTCCTATCATGTTTGAAGGTCATTTCAAGCCTTGGGTGAGCAATACATTTGGTTTTTCATGACATAGAAGAAGACAATAGTCTGCTAGTCATCTGTAAGTATTTCACTTAATATTATTAAATAACTGGTGGGTTTTAGGGGCCATGAAGTGACAATGTGGCATCATAATTATAATAATAAATGCATTGAAATAACATTGAGAACATTCTAGAGACTATAAGTGTTGCCAAGTCTGCGGTTTTCCTGTTTAACTGGGATACTCTTACACCGCAAAACTCCCTCCTTTTTTTCAACTGAGGATGAAATTTGATTGTAATTTTTCATAGACATTTTTCTCAGCTATATCCGAGTACCAACTGTGCTGGTTTTGTCGTGCAGACCTGGCAACCCTGCGCTTGATTAACAGGAAAGTAGAAATTGTGCTATTTTCGAAACATAATGGAAATTGTTGACCATATTCTGACCCGTGTGTCATAACCCATGAGAGATTAAATAATTAGTTGTGCTGCTTGCATGCTGTGGCTCCAGTACTCAAGTGAGGCAAGATAAGACCGAGAGCCACAGTGTAACCAAACACAATAACAAATTCCACTGGCTGGTAAAAATAGTGGCGACAGGCCTGAGTAGTCACCACCCAGAATAGTGTCTTATGTAAGACAATGGCTTCACATTTGCACAGACTGACCCTACAGCTGCTTAAGCTCTCGAAACACTGACAATATCACCTAAATAGAAAACTAGTAGACCAAAAATGTTTCTACTGAATTACAATCTCATTTTCTTCCTTGATAATTTGCAACATTTTCGGGTATTTTCAGTACCAATTTTGACTCTTCCTCGCTCTGGGCCTTCCCCCATGACCAGGATATTGGCAGGTTTCTGAAAGACAAAGAACACAAATGACCATAAATGATGTGTCCAAACATCCTGAACAGATGGATGTGCAAATTTTTACTACAATCTAAATCAGTACAGTACATCAGTACACGGTGGTTCAGACTTTATTAATCATCACCACATCATCGTTTTTTTTTCTAAAATAAGCTGTTTCTGTTCACCAGGGCTGCATTTGTTTGATCAAAATACGATAAATGGCAATGCTTATTATAGTATGATTCATTTAATGTATAATTAATGTTTAATTATTTATATCTGAAATATTTGTAAAAACTGAAATATTTTATTCTTAAATATATGTTCAAATGCAATCGATAGCTGTGATTAGCATCTGAACCTTTAGCATCATTAGTCTAGATCCTTCAGAAAATATGATTTGTTGCTCATTTATCACTGGTGATCAGTTATTAATAATTGTTCTTATTAATAAATGGTCTAAAAAATGGTTTTGCTCGCTTAATAGATTGTGATTTTTTTTTTTTTTGATAAATTGAAAGTTCAAAAGCACATATTTAGTTTATGGTGTTGATTAATAATGTGTTTCCCGTCGCTTTAGATCAATTTAGTGCATATTTATATAAGAAAAGCGTTAATTTCCATTAATAAACACAAATTTGAATGGTAGTATAACATGGTTTCTAAATAAATATTAGTATTGTTGATTCTCAAATGATTTGTGAAGGTTTATGTGACACTGAAGACCGGAGTAACGATGCAGTGCTGTATATCTGTTCACACCTGTATGAACCATATATCCATGACACTGATTTTGTTTATGGAAATATTCTGTCTCACGGGGAAGCTGTGGCAGTTGCTGAGCTATCGCTCTTCGTATGGCAGACAGCATCTTCATTATAATATTTATGCATCTTATAATATTCATTGCACTGCTGTTGCAGGGTGTTAATATTTCTGAAGGCCATGCTGAAGTGAACCTAAAACCATATAGAAAATCGAACAAAGCATGTGAATGCTTTCGTAAACGCTCATAACAACAAATGGTTTTTCTTTTAGTGTATAAAGCCAGCAAATAGAATTGCAAAAATAGTTTTCCAAACTGCACAAATTAATTAGCCGTCTTGCTTTCTTAAGATTGTGAGTGCTTTATTTTATGTCCACTGGATTCTGTATGTTTATCTAACTTGGTGGCACTAATACAGATAATACATGCTTTACAAAATGAAATGCAGTGGACAGACAGACGTCACGGATCTGAACGTGATTGCGGGTGACTGGCCGTTGCATCAGTAAGTAACGATGTCTTCTAATTATTCCGAGACGCTTGAGTTTCTATGAGCCTTAATGAGGGGATGTTGCTATGGAAACAGCAACCACAAGGCTTCTGTAATTCACTCAACAATACTGCCATCTCGAAATTGCTGCTATCATTCACTAGAATTCACTTCGACCATCGGGAAGTCTTTCTGAAGTAAACCTGCAGGCCTCAATGTCGAAAAAAGCAAAGAAAAAAAATAATACTTAAGTAACTACCATTCATGTTAACGTTGACATGATATCGCTGAATGCAAACACTAGTCGTGCCTGTATAATAATGTAAAAAACGTGCATCTAGCACATGCACGTGGAGGTCAGTGCAACATCGCACAGGCAAAGCTTCAGGAATAATTCCCCCGAAATAAAAATTCTGTTCGATTTTGTAACCCTTATGTAATTTCTAAGCTTTTATGCATTCCATTCTTCTCCTGAACTTATAGACAGTAATAGATTATGATTTTTTTATTATTATTATTATTATTATTATTATTCAAAACCCCACACACATGGTTGAGTCACGTAACAAGTTGGTAGTTTCTACCAAAATAACTTGGCTGCCTCTGTTAGAAGAACAGATGACCAAAAATAACTATTCCATTATTATTTACTCACCTTTATGTAAACCATATATTGCTATATTTTTTTAGAGAAAAACAAACATCATTTTTCAACATCAACTGTAGCTGAAAGTAACATAGTTAATGTCAACCTCTGTTGTATGAAGAAAAAAATACTTTACTAATAAATACTAAGATATGGCTTTATGTTATTATTAAATGAAAAGGTTTCCACTTTTGGTTAGAAGCACATATTCGCCAAGAGTTTTTTCCTCAATAAACTCCTCTTGCTACTATTTATAATTACTCTTGACCGGTATCACTTCTTAATTTGTGGTGAATTCCAAATCTTCAGGAGTTGTATGTAAAAAGTAAATAATTTAAAGCACTTAATTATACTTGAGTTAAAGACACGAGGCTTTTAATTAAGTTGGGTAAAGCGTCTTTCACATAAAAGAACTGTTAAGGACGTCATTGTGTTGGTTTATTAAAAACAATTAGTTTAATCTAAGATCAGTAAATAAATGCTTGACCAGTGAAGTTAAGTAAATAATGATAGAATTATCATTTTTGGGTGAACTCTCACTTAAAACACTTTTACACAGCATTTTTTTTTTCTAAGGACAGTATAAATGAAGAAGAAGAACAGCTGTCCTGCTGTCCATTTCTAATTCATGTTGACTAAGTCAGCTGTTGAGCAGTGTAACAATGTCTATTACTCTTATATACAACTAGGTTAATGACGGAGCATGTCATTGATCGACACACAGCAGGGATCGATGGGATTACATAACAGTGCAGAAAATACAATCCGTGTGTGACACTTTCCACTGGATTCAATCCATATCAGTCCCAGTCTGTGCTGATGCTTTTAACGAACGCTAACACCCTCTTAACACTGCACGAATAATTTGGTTTATTTTTTTGACCGTCAAATAGTACCTTAACATAAATCTATTTGCATGCAAAATGTAGCCAATGATTAAAAAAAGCTAAAACACACCTTCACAAAATACAGACATCTGTGTAGTAAATGATATTGTTAATCAGCTGTAACTAATCAAATATTAAGTTTTCACATTTTTAAATTCATTTTACTTTCTTTAATAAAGTCATTGACATCTCTTTATTTTTCCATTTTAACAATAATGGTTATCCTATTATCAATGTGTTTTGGCTCAGTTTTCTGTACCACACCTGGCAACCTTTTTATTAACAAGAAGGCAAACGCCAGAGAATGATGATTTAATTGCTGAAGAAGGCATTTAAACTCTGCACACAGGACAAGAACAGTCTAAAAAGAAAAGCATAATTTCTTTTTATGTGTATGTTTCCAGATTGACTGCACACTTAATGCGCCACAGTAACGTATGGTTCTTTAAAAAAATTCTTTATTTTTTTTTTTATTTTTAATGTTAAAGGTGCTGTACGTAGGATTTTGACTCTACTGAAGCATAAAAATACTAGAATATATTTGCAGATATTTAAGAAACATGCCAAGTTAACATACTTGTTTATCTAAAAAACAATGCTACAGTCAATTATTCTCCTCTGAAAAGTGCGTTCCGGCCCGGAACGTCGGCTTCTGTTTTGGTACGTGAAACCTTGCCCACCGCCAGTTTACCCAATCATGTTTCGGATCCACAGGTTGCCAGTTGGTTGAAAACACAGCGTATTTCATTTCAAACTGCATGTGCGTCTGAGTAGGAGTCGTCGGGTGAAAAAAAACCTCCAATATTTCGAATCTGGACTGCAATTCCCAATTCAACCACTCTGTGTCAATCCTACATATAGCACCTTTCATTTTTGAAAAAGGAACTTAGCTAATAATTATGAAAATTGTGTACCAGTCACTGTTTCTGTTATACTATATACTTCTGCAGATGGCTTGTGTCTGTACTCACCAGATCTCTGTGCAGGACCCAGTTGGCATGCAGGTAATGAATGCCGTCTAAGATTTGGTAAAGCAGAGACTTCACCATCCCCCTTGGTAGCTGCATGGGTTTTTTGTTGGCCTTTGACGCTCGATGAAATTTTATGATGTGCTACAACATAAGAATTGGTAGAAAGTTGCATAAGAGTTGTGCGTACGCAATAGCTGATTACTATTTCCTGCATTCATTTTTGTTTCTGCTAAGGTGCCTTGATTTGGTAGCAACCGATCTCTCTTGATCACTTTGCATATTTGCTTAACCACGGTTGAGGTGGCAAACATCAGAGCAATCGATTTTCAGAAACGATGAAAACCACGCAGATCAGAGGGATGCCTCTAATGGTTTCAAGGTCAATAAGGGCCAAATTTAGTAAACGGGGCAAATTAGCACGAGAGCACAATCCCAACAGGGCAGATAGGAGTGTAAAGTTCAATGGATGATTTACTGACATTGCACACACATCAAATCCATCGTGAAAATCCATACAGTAAACAGACTGTACTGCGTGATTCATTTAAACACTCTCCTCCCATGCATCTGAAAGGAAACAATAAGAAATGGCGTATGCAGGAAGATCGGCGTTCATCGGTGCTTTTCACATATTAAATCGTAAGGTTTAAGGTAAATCCTGACAGTGGTTCTTTAACACAGACAGTTTTGCACTGGCGAAGCTGTTAGTAAATCTGGCCCCAAGTCTCTTAATATATCAGATAATTTGATGTTTGTTCAGATTGTGAAATGCGATGCACCTCACCACAAAACATAGCATTTATAAATTAATAATTTAAAAACTATAAAATAAATTTGAAAAATTTGAATGATTCAATGAACTCATGTGAAAAGTTTAAAAATGTATATTTTATTATTTATCTATTTATTAGGATCAGAAAAGGACAACAAACTCTGATGATATTCAAAGTCATGTAGCTCAAAGCATAAACTGTGCTATACTTCAAAAGAGATCAGACAACTCCTTTAACTTGACACTGCATCTTAAAAACTAGGCAAGACTCCCGACCTAACGCACTTTTACAAAGACAATCAGCTAAAAAGCAGCACTGTTAAATAGAAGATGACGTTACCTGTGTGAAGAACTTCCACTAAAATGTATCAAGCCCTTGAAAATGTAAGATATAAATATAAATATTGAGTTGTTTTCTCAGCTAATTTATTGATTAAATGCAAGGTCTGTTACCATTTTCAAATGATTTTGAAAATGTTAGGAATTTCTTTTTTTCCCGTAAACACATAACGTAGAAAACAAGTGCGACATTATAATAGCTTGAGTGCATGTGTACTCACCCACAGGTCATGCTCAGCGTAGTCAAACAGGAGCCAGACTTTGCGGTCACTGTGAGAGAGAAATACTTTCTGCAGGGCGATGACATTTGGATGCTTTAACTCTCTCAGCAACTGCAGAAAGACGGAGAGACACCTGTTCCTACACCTGTTCATTTTCCAAATGTCGCATACATGTCAAAACGTTGAAATGACTGCAATGCAGATTAAACTTTCTATCACAAATACTGACCCTGGGGTTAACATCCATCTCGAACAATCAAATCACATTTGGATAGCGTTAATAAATACGTGTATCCACATTATTATTCAATCCAAAGTAAGCCTATGGCATAGACTTTCATTAGGATATATATATATATATATCCATTTTTATTAGAAGAATAAGGTGGATAGACAATGTTTAGCGCTCTGAAGACTGACTCCCTGTAACTGAACTCTGGCTCTCTTCATAAATTTACCAAGAGGGTCAGTTATTCTGACCTCGACTGTACATGTCTACTTAGCCATGCTGTTAATCTGTTGAGTATCTCAAACAAATGACATGGTGTGCACAAGTAATTACAGATTTGGGCTGGCAACTGCATATCTGCAAGTTCAAATCCCATAAGAGGTGATTCGCAAACAACCGCCTTAAAGCAAGGCAGGTAGCTCCAGAGGAATTCCTGCTGTAAGTGTAGGCTGTTTTGCAAAGAAACTGTCTAAATTACTACTTTTAACAAGCAGTTTAACAGATAGTCAGCAGGTTAGATGGTTTGCAATATGTGAAGAATGTCATTCTTTGGAACGAGAGAGTCTTAGGCCCAATCCCGTTTCTACCCCTTGGCCTTTCCTCTTTCCCCGACCCCTCCATTCATGTGAAGGGGTGTCTCGATTCTCTTTTAGTTGGTGGGGTAGGGGTAAGGGAATATTCGAGGGAGAGAAGTTGCCTGTATGCACATCTGTGCATGTTTCTTTGCTGCAAAAACTACAATTTTCCCTTGCAGGAAAATATAATGAAGAGATTTAGTATTTAAACTGTATTTCAGTATTTAAATAAAAGTCGTGGAACAGTATTAACATGTACCTAGATGGGAAAGCTGCGCAAAATGTGTGCGTGTTTGTGTGTAAGCGGTGCATTAATAAAAAAAGCTTGTGGTAACAGAAATCAATTTTTTTAATTATAACCTACAATCACTGACTTCAGTCACATGTGCATCTCAGAAAGAGCGTTGAGTTTCGGCTTCTTGGCTGACCTCTGACTTGATGTATGACGACATATGAAGTCAGTAAAAACGTGCACTCAGGCACGCGCACGTCAGTGATTTAGACAATCATTTTAAAATGAGAAATATTTTTGTTACAAAAACCCATCGATCTGCTTCAGAGGACATGTGATAACCACTCGAAGATGTATAGGTTAGTAAAAATGCAGCTTGTTTTTAATAGTTATTTGCTAGACTAAAATCAGTACTGCAATGTAACTTGTATTTTGTAAGATACAAGCCGTGTTTGATTCTTTGATTGACCTAATGCAACTGACTTTGGTGATTGCATTCACCTGTGTTTAGTTGCTCATTTATTTGGTCTACAGACCTGTGTTTCAGTTCCCTTTTCTCCGGTCTCACCTATGGCTTGCAATGTTTCTGCATTTCTCCTGTGACCCTAAGTTCCAAACAGTTTTGTTTCCATTTACCAATTTGCAGATGGATATCCAATTCAACACTCTCCTTTCCTTGCACCATCTTTGACAGAAGATCAGACCACAGATGCACCAAGCAGTGGTACAATTCCTCCTACTCCTCTTCCCCCAGAAGGGTGACTAGAGGTCATCTGCTTCAAGGAAGCTTCTGTGAGTATTTTAATGGCTTGTTTCCACTGAGTGGTACAGTTCGCTACAGTATGGTACAGTACGTAATTATGTCAGTTTCAATTTTGAAATGTACCAAAATATTGAACCATACCGTACCACTTTTTGGTACCCTACTGTAAGAGTGCCTAGCGCAGCAAAGGGTACCAAAAGGGTGGAGCTATCTGCAGAACCTTGATTGGTCGACTGCAATCTGCACTTTTGCGTGATATAATAAGATGCCCTTTACACGTTCCGCTCTGTCCGTGAGATTACATCAGAGTGTTTCTCAATATGCATTCTTTTGTTCTCGTGGATTTGTAAAACGCCAATCCTCAAAAACTCACTATTTATTACTGTTAAAACATTACTGCTATTGTGTTATAAAGTGTAGTTTTAAGAGTTTTTCGATCCAGTAATTAGTTGTTTAAAACTCAAATCCGCTGTTTATTTATGAAGCTAGCCTATTTTAAAAGTTGCTCTGCTGATTTCGTCACTTTAGACGATTGCAGGGAGCTCAGTGCTATTCTATCTGGGGAGAGCAGCCTAAAGCTTGACTAGTTCTTCCGACTAGCTGTTCCTCAGTCACAGCCAGGACAGCCATTCTGTTCCTGTTTCCCACAGATCCAGCTCCACAGTCACAGCCAAGAGAGCCGTTCACGTTCCTGTTCTCCATGGATCCTGCTCCGCTGTCACGGCCAAGAGAGCCGTTCCCGTTCCAGATTTCCGTGGAACCCGTTCCGCAATTCCACAAAGTTAGGAGCATAGAATTGTCTAAAAATGTCTTTGTATGCCGAAGCACTCAGAGTTCCTTTTACTGGAACTAAGGAGCCAAGCCCAGCTCCTGAAAAACAACCCCACACCATAATCCCCCCCTCCACCAAACAACGCAGTCAGTACCATTCAGTACCGTTCTCCTGGTAACCGCCAAACCCAGACTTGTCCATCAGATTGCTAGATCAGATTTCTTATAATACAGTTAACTGTGGAATAGTCAGGAGCGAGGAAATTTTACGACTGAATTTGCTGCACAGGTGGCAACCCGCAGTTCTACGCTGGAATTCACCGAGCTCCTGAGAGCGACCCGTTCTGCCACAAATGTCTGCAAGCCTAGGTGCTTGATTTTATACACCTGTGGCTATGGAAGTGATTGGAACACCTGATTCCGACTATTTGGATGGGTGAGCGAATACTTTTGGCAAAATAGCATGTGAACAAAAATCATTTAGATTAGCGCTTTAAAGCTCAAATTTTTACACTTCATGCTAAAGATAAAACTAGAAAACATGTTGAAAATGATCAAAACATAATACAAAAATAGGATGCAGTTTGACATTAAGCTATAAAATGGACCTAAAATGATGAAACCAAAGTCCAAATAACAATTACCAATTGATACTAGCCAACTTCAACACCTTTCACCCAGCTCTGGAACAATATGACTACTGTTTTGCCTGTTCAACAATGGGAGGTCAGATATTCAGACATTGAGAAAGAGAGTGTTTGATCCTATTAGTTTGACGGTTACAGCAACATAAGTCCAAACAGGTAGTCAGACAGTACATGATATCACACTACACCAAGAACAGCTAGGGTTTAAACAATTTAAACACAATTCAATGGACAAATTGTCTGCAAGCAGCACAACAACAATGCACAGTGCCGTGACTCATAATGTGGCCTTCTGAGACCTCTACACCCATGACGTCTCAACCTCAACAACAATGTTGTTATGCAGTTGTTTTTAATCTCAGGAAAGACCTGGGCTAATTGTGCTGCTACTGAATCAATTCTATGCTAAGGTTCTTTGAGAAACTTGGCATGCAAAGATGTTGTGAAGCAAATAAACAAGTTTTTGGTACAGTTATTGCTTTTGAGGCTCAAACCTGTCCCACTGTGTTTGATTAATCATTGCAATTATTATTAAAATGCAATGTTGTCTGTGCTACAGACATAAATGATGGCAATCATGTGGATTGCGTAAGAGATGTCTAATATTTTTATTGTATAGAAAAGTAGTAAGTTTAACCAGACAGATCATAAAACGGGTGTAAAAATCCCAGTGGACAACAGAATCACAATAGAATTAAGGTCTACACTGAACATTTAATTAAAAAGCATAATACGTGTTGCAAGAAAAATGCAAATTAGGCTAGAATTTACAATGTAAATTAATTTATGCATTGGATCATACATAGTGATAATAAAAAACATATGCACTTTGGGCACATAAAAAAGAAACTATGCACAGGGACACTGTTACAACGAAGCAAGGCATGTCTAGAATGTCACTGGGTGACATAGCTGATCTGCCCTCACTACAATTAAGACTTAAGGAAAGGAACTGTTCATAGTTAAACAAACAACAACAACAACAACAGAGTTATTTTGTGTGATGCATTTTAAGAAAACGTATTGTTATTTTTTTTTATGTTACAACTTATAATGTGCTTAAAAATGATGCCTTTAAAAAGGAAATTGTTGTATTCATTGTGTTTATTTATCTATGCATTTATTCACTTATTGTACGATTGAACGAAGTGTACTTTTATCAAAATGAGATGAAAATGTTAGGGAGGGACGATTAGGGATTAGATCTGAATAAGATTTTGCTGCGCTGTTCAAAGGTTATATACGTAACTCATTCCAACATGTAATAGCCTACTGATCTATTCTGCAGGGCATAAAAAAAAACTCATTAAACCTTCAAAAATCTCACTATGTGAAAGTAAGAGAACATGCATCAATCAGTACGCTGCATCCGTGGATTCGGTTTTAAAGGCATAGCAGCCTAATTTAGCTACTGATGTTATTTAAACAACAAAAAGAAAAATCACTCACTGCTCTTGACTGAATCACTTAGTAGTCCTAAAGATTAATTAAAATGTATTTCTATAAATAAATAAATATATCTGCTCTAAATAATATGGTAAACAAGTTGATATAAAAAAAAAAAAATGCATAACTAGCCTATATAACTATTGGTATTTCATTGTAAAGAAAGCCATGTTCTTGTTTTTTATGAAAAGTGGTTATATTTAACATAACACCAGAGTTAAATCAGTGGTCATCATGATAAAACCTAAATGACATAATGGGTTTGGGAATGTTAGAAAAATGCTTAACAAATGCTTTAGCTGACTAAATTTACTGTACATTTAGTCGACTAAAATCATATGATATTTCAACAATTCAGACGACTAAACTATGACTAAAACTAAAATGGTATTTTAGTCAAAAGATTACGGCTAAAACGAAGTTAAAATTAACGCTGGTTAAAAGAGATGAGCTTCCTGTATTTTTTAAATGAGTCAGGAAATCAAATGTTCCTGCGAGCAGAGAATCAACCATAGATTTTTTTTTTTTTCTTTAAAACCGCTGTGGCTGTTCTACGCGAGGCCGCTGAACCTGTTTCGAGATTAGTTGGTTCAAACGTGGCCACACCTTACAATTCTTTTCAGAACAAACTGATTAGGACCGAGAGAAAGACAAACAGTGGCGCTGACGTGCCTCGCATTTAACAGTGAAGCTGGCACGCACAATTCAGACAACAGGACAGATGTAAGAGAAAACATCCAGCACTGCCCGTGCATTTGCTGGTAGGCGAGCAAAGCACTTAACTCAGCCTAATGCAAATAAGCACAACTATTTATGGGCCATTTATTAGTGTTGCTTGCAGAGGCACAGAACCTCATCCTTTAATCCATAACAGCCTCTTTGCAAAGCTGCATTACACTGTGACAAAACCACAAAACAATCCACACCGCTTCTTTTTCTTAAGCAATAGTAGTATTTATGCCGCTTCCTTCTGTTTGCAACATAAATGTAACACAGATGCATATAAAAAAACCTTATAATGTGTTATAACATCTCATGTTAGGCTTTGCGTTGTGCCTAGTAACAACCTTCAGCCGTTATTTATTCATTTATTCGTACCTTAATGTGCGCTACGTGTTGAGAATGAGTCAGACGTTGTGGTGTATCGGAAGTTTTGTTTCTTGTCTTTGGACACATCTTAGGACACTAATGTATCATCATGAGCTGCAAGGTTTAATTTGCATTTGTCGGTGCATGTTTTTTTACTCTCAAAGACTGCGTGCCCATCGACTTGCATTATATGACTGACAGACTGCGACGGTTTGAGTTCAACTCTTGAGTTCTACTGAAGAAACAAAGTCACCTACATCTCGCATGCCTTGGGGTAAGCACACAAACATCAAATTTTCATTTTTGGGTGAACTATCCCTTTAAGGGTTTGGCACCACAACATGAGGGTGAATAATTAATGACAGAATTTTCCTTTTTGAAAACGATCACGGAAAAAGATCAGGGAAGATCAAGGGAAATTTGATTCCTTGTTATTCAAGCACGTGTAATGACTACGTTGACTTCCACAGGGCTCTGTGCTCAGACCTAAGCTATTTTTTCAGTTACACCAGAATAGTTAATGCTGCCGTCACATCATTCATCTAATCCTTCATTACCACTGCTCACAACATAGACATCTCTTAACCTGTCTTTTTACTTCCCTCATGTTTATCATCGAAAGGTCTGCAACCAAGCCCTAGATAAAGTCTGCATCGCTACCGAAGATGAGCCATTGTACGTCACGGTTTAGTATTTTACTGTCGATTCTTACAGACCAACAGAAAGGTTGAGCCACAGGCCGCATTCAAACTAGACTGACTCACGAGCCGCATTCAAAGCACGTTCTCCAGGATCCACCATTACTTCACGAGTCTGTGACAGGTTAGGGTCATTCTGGTGCAAAAACATAGTCAAAGAAGATAATAAATAGTAAGAAACATGAGCTGGGCAATAATTGAGTGCAATTAGGATCACACAAAGCTTTTGTGCAAAAATACAACATTTTTAACCTTGTGGTAGTCATATGATAATGAGGACACTTTTGTCATGCGATTGTGGGAGAGTATGGCTGATTTGCGTGACCCAAAAAAAAAAAACGCCTTTAAAATAAGGCAGAACAGCCTGAACTGTTGCAGCTTCTCATCTACCGCAGATATTGAAAACAATGCTTTCCAGTATTATGCCTTCGGTCACGGTCAGATTTATTGGCACCCTTGGTTAATGTGAACAGAGAAGCCTATGAAAATAAATTTGCAATTCGTTTGGTCTATTATTAAAACAAACAAACAAAAAACTGAATCTTAACACAGAAGTAAAACAACTGAAAATAGAGGGGAAAATCCATTATATTTAATGTTATCCTGTAATATAGACTGGCCACAATTGATGATAGATTTTATTCAGTAGTTTTTGTATTTATTGCATGACGTGATTTATTTTCGCCCTCTTTAACTGAATTTTGGGAATGAATGAATGAATGAATGAATCATAAACAAAACTGATTAATTTTCACAGGCGTCCTTGTTCATTTTTACCAAGGCTGAACAATTATTTAATTGTATAAGGAAGTAACGGTATAAAGAAAAACGAAACCACTATCCAGCCAATTTAATTCTTTACTAATTCTTTAAACCAAATCTCTAAACTGCTTTTGTAAACTAACACTGCCTTACAATCAAAAAAAACTAATGGTCCTGAGTTTAATTAAATGCCTTAAAATACGATAAGAACATTTTCCGGTTATTTTAGCAAATACCGAGCAAAGGTGAAAGGCTTTCTTTTAGCTGGTGCTGGTTACACACGGAGCGCTTGGTAAAGTATCTCAAACTTACACACATATACAGTAGTCTAGTATTTAAATATCATGATTATATCTTCAAAACTGTGTTAAAGTTGCATCATTCACTGAAATTAGTGCTGCATACTTTCTGGAGTCCTCTGTTGATGAAGAACTGTAGAATGTTTCGTTGCAAAGTAGTTTAAAAAATGAGCTTTTAAGTAACTCACAGCAATTTCCCTGCAGGCAGACATGGAAATACCAGTGCCTTCTATCTGTTTCAGTGCATACTCCTTCTCGTCCTTCCTGTAAAAACACAAACACAACATTACTAAAGGTGAGGAAAGACATCTAGGCACATTCAGTAACGCTAACTATCTACTGTATTTCAGTAGCTTATATTTAAGCTATAACAGTATAATAATAATAATAACGCTATGTAAAAATGTACACACAATGCAGTTCACTGCACGTTAAACTATATATTAAAATGGCGCACTATTTCAGAACTACAATATGTTTCTTTTTGCCTTTATTTGTAATGCAATATCTATATTTTATCATACATTTAACTTGCAAAGCTAACATTCCTAAAAACAAACAACACTTGTTCGTATGTTTTGTAACCCAACGCAATGAAATGCAAACATTTTCCAGGGAAGTGCTTAAATACCTCTATAATTAGAACCAATTATAGCCATTACTAATATTTTTTCCGTGAATAAGCACCAATATATGACATTATCCGAAGGTGTGGTCGTGTTTACTGTTGCTCTGAGACTTTTCACAAACTAAATCCAATCAGTTAACAAAGAATCCAAATTACCTTGGGGTTTTTTTTTGGTCAATGCAAAATATATTACCCGACAGGTTCACGCTGTTCAGCACGCGGCCAAACAGAAAACCGCTCGGACGTTGGCGTGAGGTCAGACTATAAAGCCTTTGCACCACCTCTTCAGAAGTCATTACAAATATATAAACAGATTATCGAATGAATAACGCTCACCAAAAATAAATGCAATTCCAAAATCTATACTGCTCTAGGAAACGCTGGCCTCATCTAGCCTAATTAACTCTAATTTTCGCCACACCTGTGGTTTACAAATTTGTAATTTAGCTACACATGACCAATTACATCATTATTCAAACCTTAAAAAAACTAAAACGAAACCCCAGCCTTATAAACCTGACATGTGCTTATGAGCTGCGCTGACGATCAGAACAAACAGCCAATCAGACGCATACCAGCATATCTTTCATCCGTTTTTTTTTCTTCGGGATATAATTACGTATGACTATGAAAGAGTGAGCTGTTCTTAAACCACATAATGCCATGTCAAAGGCTGAACCCAGAAGATTAGAGTAAAGAGAAAGGCTTGCTCGTGTCCAGTGTTCAGTTATCTTTGACATATAAGTGTTTTTGGTAATGTTGAAGTTGTTGCGGTTACCTTTGTGCTTAAAGAGTTTGTGGGTGGCTCTACATGAATGAAGACAATAGTGTATGCGGCTGCACTTTAACCCGGCAGTCCACTTTAGACATTGTACTAACTATAACTAACTTTACATATACTTGTAAAGTTTCTGACACATGTAGCTGCGAAGTCATTGCAGTTAATATTGTTCACTGCTTTTATATGCAAACATGTGGATCTGTGCTGGCTACAGAACCTCATGATCCAACAATAAACATCGACTGATCTTCACTCAGAAATATATACTGGACTGTATATACAATCTACCCAACATAACTAAGCTGGTGTATGTTGAATGTAAGCACTTGCCTAAAATATTGAATAAATTCAGGAAGAGTTTTTTGTGAAAAAACAAGAAACCGTAATTCCATCCACTGCCCTGGTCAACTAACAAGTACTACAGAGATTAGCTGATTTTTTATATTAAGATTCCTCCATGAGTGGCTATGCATGCTTTCAACTTCAAAGTTCAACTAGAAAAACAACACACACACACACACACACACACACACACACACACACACTGAGGAATACTTACTGAAACAACAGCACAGATTAAATAGCAGCCCCAGTCAAAACGCATAGTGTGTAGACATGCATATGAGTGAGTGAGTGAGTGAGTGAGTGTGTGTGTGTGTTGTGCTACAGCCCGAGACGCTCACACGCGAGCCTACAGAGAACTAGCGATTTGACAAGTGGACAGACAGATGGAGTAAGCACCGTTTCAATCCAAACTTCCTAGTTCTCAAATCAAGACTTCGCTGAACAGCAGCTCGAGCGAGACCAGAGAGATACAGAGAAGCACCGATAACTCCTGCACAAACACACACATCCAGTGCCAATCTCCTTGCTCTGACCGTCTAAGAAAAGGTCAATCAAACCAGCATCCCACATAAACAACGCAGGACACTGCGATCACGTTCTGAGTTGACGGAGAAGCGAATGCATGTGAAATACTGCTGCTTTCACACGCATGCTAGTCTTTCGCCGACCCTCGAGTTGTCTTTCTTCTGCTCGACACAAAAGATATTTTGAATAAGGTGTGAATGAGCAGCTGGTGGTCCGTCCAGGCTCCTCAAAATATCATCTCAACACAGAAACGCATACAGGGAACAGCTTTTGTGCCTTTTTCGAAATCCTTGTAGCATCAATATCAGAAATTCTGACGAAATAGATATTTTCATATCATCACGTGCTGGTCTGATTGATCCAAATCACTTATTACTTTATATAACACTGTCGTTAACTCCTGTACAACGGCTGAACACATAAGTCCCATGCCATTGTGCATGCCATGTAAACTCTAGGAGTAAGAACTTCTGCACACGTAAACATGCCTTTCTGAACCTCTGAAAGGCTTTCAGGAAAACGAGAACTTCTGCACGGATCAACACGTGAACTCCTGCAGACACCTCGCTGCACAAATGAACGCATGTAAACATGACAAGTGCGTTTCTGAGCACACGGAAGGCTGATCGCCGAAGCATGTAAACTCCTGCCCGTGTGAAAGCATGAACACATGAACAGGTAAACACGTGAACTTCTGCAAACAGCAGTGAAACATACATCACGTTGGTTTGGGGGTGGACCGTTTGAAGTGCGCCCATGAAAACAAAAACAATCGCACAGGGCAGAGATAACAGCACAATTCCCCAGATACATATGAACACCCTGCACACACACACACACACACTGACAGTAGAAGCGCGTAGAGTGAGTGAAACGCGTCCATCAATCGCGTGTGTCTTACCCGTCTTTACGCTTCGCTTTATAAACATGCCCGTATGTGCCGCGACCCACTTTACAACCTTCATATTCAAACAGATCTTCCACTCTCTCCCTCTCGGCGGCGAGCTTCGTTTTGAAGTCGTGGTCCATTTTAACCCATAAATATTTCTTAATTTACAATAAAATAAAATATTAATTATTACATGCATTAATTAAATGATCCGATCGTTTTATTACCCCACCATTTCCTTGTTTGGGATTTTGGTCGGCTCCGCTTAATGGTCACGTGCTCGGTGACGTATGTTATTGTGGCCGATTGCCTTCTGGGAACCGCAGTGCACTCACACCAATCTATCGGTTTGAGTTAACGGCGGTAGGTCGTCTGTAAACTACAACGCGCAAACCGCGCTGCGGACGTCGTTCTTTCGTCGTTCCATTCCCTTTCCAATTTTCCAGGTGGTTGGAACGTTCAAACTTTGCATTGGCTGTCATTACAAGTGAAGTACGATAATAACTTGCGTCCTCGAGCACTGTCACACGATGGTGTAAAATACACGAGCAAACCATCGGCATACTCGTAAATAAAAGGGGACCAATTACCAGTTGCCTATTTACTGGTGCAGCGTTTATTCGCCTATACAAGGGCATTATATACAAGCTGTGCTGTTACGGTCTGAACTCACACCTTTACGCAACCGCCACTTTGATGGACGACCGCTACAGTCAATGGACGCTGAGTCGAGGGCGGCTTCTTGGCCCCGATTGGTCGCGGTACGGGTGACGTCACCGGGTAGGTAATAAAAGCTCCGCGCAGGCTGCCATTCTGCGCTTACACAGTATGGCCGGCGATATTAGCTAGCACTCGCCTACGGTATTCTCTGTAAAAGGGAAGACGGTAAAAAACAAGGCAACTACATCTGGACTGCTCAAGGACTGTAACTAAGCTTAATAAATTATAACAACCAATAAAGGACTAATTAATTTGGATTCCATCCGACGGTTTAATTTCTGTTGTTAGAGTCTGTTTGTCTCACGATGGAAGAGAGCAGTGCACACTTCTTCGAGGGGACCGAAAAGCTATTGGAGGTGTGGTTCTCCCGACAAGATGAAACCAAAGGAAACGGGGATCTGCGCACTATCCCCAGGTGAGTAAGTCCGAGCCGGAGATGGATTTAACGGATCCGGATTTAACGGTAGTCCTTCGCGGCGCCCTAATGCTAAAATCATGCGTAAAACGTGCCTGAATCGTTAATAATGTCCCACTGATAGTTCTGAAGGAATGAGAGGTGATGAGTGACATGTGGCTCTGGCTCTGACACCCGAGGCGTGATCAGCAGTTTTGGCCATTTTTGACACCATCCCCCTTTACGCTCATTCATTTGAGCTGTCAGGACCGGAGCTGAGCCTCAAGCCCCAGTCGGGTTTTTCCCACCTCTGCTGTTTTTTTGTGCGTACTTAAACTATCCCGAGCCGTCATGAACAACGTTAACAACACGTTTAATCAACGTCCAGATGCAGGGTTTGATCTGAGCCTGGCCCTGCCTGCGTCTCTTAACGTCGCTCTCTTCAGTGTTTTTATCTGTCACCGCAGTCTGGCTTGTTTTGCTGTATTTGGATCAGCCCTGAATCAGTTATCGATGAGCCGGAGTGTGAATGAAGGCTGATCGATTTATTAGCCAGTGGCTAACTAACAGCTAGCTGACATGGCGCCATAGCAAACACGCCTCCTCAAACAGCACAGTACTCTATCAATGCCGGAGTGTTTCTGTACATACGAACGCGTACTGGATGCTTTTGAAGCCCCCTTTGCTGACGTAACGTCTCTAGCGGTTTTTATTATTGTTTTCCACAGCGTTACAGACATTTAACTTCAAAAACAGTATTTGAAGATTTGCGATCGCAGTTACGCATCGCCACATGCGACCGATTGCATGCAAGAGCTCTATTTTTGGGAAGGATCATGGCGGTTGATCCTGCGCCGCAGCCTCCATGTGAAAGTCACGCGTCTGCGTCACACGTCGCGAGCTCCGCTCGTGTGCCGTGATTGGTCGAGAGTCGCGCTCGCTCATTGGTTGGTATTATATGTGCGCAGACCTCGACGGCGGCGCGCTTGCGTCTCCTGCGGTCCTTACTGCGAGTTAATGCGGACTGAAAACATTTTACAACATTAATATGCAATAATGGTCGGACATTAAAATGGGCTTGGATTGATGTATAGGCTATATATGGTATACAGAGTTATTGCGAACGGCGTCATTATTTTTTTTAAATAAATAACTAAATGAAGTAAACTAATACGTGTATTGAATTATACTAATATTCTCAAAACACTGGCAAAAATATCGGATACCACTGTTCTCAAAATATTGGTACTTCAAAAAATTAATACTATGCTTAATAATAAATAATTATTAGTAATGTCAGTGCAATTTTCGAAACGGTACATTTAACATGTTTCTATAACTAGTTTATAAAAATATTAAGTGCTTGGGTAGTTAAATGAAATTTAATTTTGAAATGTGGTCAGATGGGATTGCGTGGTCACTCCAGATAATGTTTTCATAATTTAGGGATGATCACAAATTCCTTTCATCTTTTATATTTCACTTCTTGAAATGGCCCGTCTCTTACTCTTCTGGTTTTGTGGACATTAAGGCAGAGGTCAGTCTTTAGTTTTGTTAAATATTTAACATTAATATATTAAATGCAGGGTTTGAGCACTGCATTTACAAAAATCATTTGACGTTTAAGAAGTGTTTTAACATTGCGGCAATAAACATTTTTGAATTATCACAATTTGGGAAACCTGGGCATAACGTAGTGTTTAATGCAATTTATGTTTTTGATAACAACAAATAGAGTGTATTTTCTTACTTTTTTTTTATATCAATATGCTACGTATTTGTATCTAAATCAATGTCATAAACGATATGGGTCAACAGTAATCTAAAAGTAATTTGATTAAATTGTGTAATGTACTGGATTGCATTACTAATTAAAATTAGTATTGCGTCAGTAATGGACCAAGTCATCTACTCGGCTCTGCTTGTTTCCATAAAGTTGTATTTTAAATTCTATTGCTCAATACTCTATAATGTATTAATAACCTCAGTTGCAGTCAGCCGTCCAGCTCATATGGAAAATAGTTGTGAAATATGAATGAGTGAGGGCATCCACTGTATCTATAGTGTCCTGCAGTGAAGCTTCTGAGAAGCGAAAGCTGATCTCTGTGGTTTCTCTGGGTACGGCTGTCAGATTGAAAGATGAGGGCTATTAGTTTACTTCCGGGAAAGCATTAACACACTCAGAGATACTAGAAAGAGAGGATCATTAGAGTCTGAGCACAGCCAAATGAATCCGGCAGGCTTGAGGAAACGCTTTTTTCTAACCGGCGATTCATTCAAAATGAGCTTTTTATGTGTGCTTGATACAGTAAAATATCTTCAGTTTTGTTTATGATTTGACTGTTAGAGCTGGTGTTTTATTATTTTTCTTGTATAGTTTAAATGCATTTTTAAAACGAATCCAAATCCATTTTTTGTTAATATCGTACTAGGGCTGTCAAAATGTTTGGAAACTAAAACTTGTACTTAAATATAATCATATAAAAATTTCAAAGACATCGTTTCAGGTCGGGGGATACAAGCTTTTGGCTTGTCTTTGGAGGGAGCATCGAGCTAAATATTCCTAATACACATTTCTTCAAAGCTATTAAATCGCTCCGCTTTTTGAAATCCCATTTTTCTGATGACCCTGCAAGATGGGACGCACTACCTGTAGTTAAAGAAACGCTAATGCGTCATGAATTATGAATGGTTATTGAGAGGAAACCTAAAGCTGTGTTTTACTAGAGACTCGTGTTACTTTCTTCTTTGGCGTAATCTGGAAACAGTTTGGTTTTGTCAAGCATGTGACCACCGAGTCACTTTTATGAGAAGACTTGCATAGTCGTGAAGATCGAGTCATTTTGCCCAAGATATTTAGTCCATGTGTGAAACACGGGAGACTAAGATTAAAGGGTTTTTGCATAAATTCAAATGGTTTAAATTCAAGCAAATTCGTGTTTTTGGGGGTTTTTTGTTCTTTTGGAGTACTTGCGGTGGCAAATGTTTGTACAATGACACGAAGCCGCTTAAAGAATCGGTGTAACAGGCAGAATTGTGTAAATGTATTGCAAAATAAATGCCCCTTTTTTGCCATCCACTGACAAAACGGGCCCCTGAGCTTGTGCCAAATGTGTGAAATCTGAGATCTCTACGACGTGAGTTCAACGGAGCCAGCAGCTGTGAGAGCCGCCATTACTGCAGAGCAAATGACCTCAAAGACGCAACACCAAGTCCAAACGGTCTCTAGAACGAATCAATGGCGGTCTGATTTCGCCCAGTTGGAAATGTTCGCCAGCCTTTGTAAAGTGTTATATCTCAAAGACCCAGATTCGTGTAGAATCTTAATGTTTCTCTCTCTCTCTTTGCCTTTTCAGATTTGAGTGGGACAAACTTCTGGAGAATGTGCATTGTTTGATTATAAGTGTGACAAAGACCGACAAGCAGGAAGCTTATATACTCAGGTGAGCTATTGATTCGTCCCCTGAGCGCAGAGGACGGGATTGTGATGACGCTGTAATCCTGCGGCTGGCCTTCAGACGCCTCAAAATCAGCAGCACGTTTAGAGTTCATTCACGCCGCCTCGGGTTATTTGTAGCTACGTTACGGCACAAACTGATTTAAAGATAACCTGAATGTTGCGCAATTCGGACACGCGGCTTAAACAAGTAAGACAAGTTACGGATGTCATGTTGATTTTAAAACCTAAGTGTAGGCGTGGAAGCTCAAATGAAACATTACACTTTATTTTAAGGTGTCCTTGTTGCATTGTGCACGCTTAATATTAGGGTTTGGCTTAGAGATACTAGCATGAAGTTATGCAGAGTTCGTATTTGTAACGTGTATAACAAGGGCACCTTAAAATGAAGCGCTAAACATTTTACCGGCTCGTGGCTGGATGGCAAAGCCTCGGCTGTGTCTGTGAGTCCTGAATGTTTATCACGGTGCTGATGCATTATTAACGGGCTGATACTGTTTCCACACTGACCTTACACTCCGATAAGCACACAGTAGCGCTTCAGCTTAGAGATACTCACAAGCTGATAAGACCGATAGGAAAGGCATCTGTGTGACTTTCACAGTCACGGGCTACATGATTCAGCTCGGAGGACTTGTAAACACATCCTGCTAAGGATGACGCTAAGCCATTTATTCGGTCTGTGAGACGATGTCAAACGGGGAACTCGGGTCAAAGCTATTCATAGCTGTCTGGAGGGAAAAGGTTGGATGGATTTTTACTACTTTATTGACAGCTCCGCCGAGGTTGCTGAGAGTTCAAAACGAATTCAAACGAGGAAGATCATTTTTAGTTATCCTTATACTGTGGAATAATGCAATAAAGTCATCATAATAAAACAAAATCAATGTTGACTCATTTTATGTTAGCAAAAAGTATTGCGGATGAGTCATCATTTGAAGGATTAATCTCTCTCTTCTCTCTCTCTCTCTCTCTGTCTCTCTCTCTCTCTCTCTCTCTGTCTCTCTCTGTCTCTCTCTCTCTCTCTCTCTCTCTGTCTCTCTCTGTCTCTCTCTCTCTCTGTCTCTCTCTCTCTCTCTCTCTCTCTCTCTCTCTCTCTCTCTCTCTCTGTCTCTCTCTCTCTGTCTCTCTCTCTCTCTCTCTCTCTCTCTCTCTCTCTCTCTCTCTGTCTCTCTCTCTCTCTCTCTCTCTCTCTCTCTCTCTCTCTCTCTCTCTCTCTCTCTCTCTCTCTCTCTCTCTCTCTCTCTCTCTCTCTCTCTCTCTCTCTCTGTCTCTCTCTCTCTCTCTCTCTCTCTCTCTCTCTCTCTCTCTCTCTCTCTCTCTCTCTCTCTCTCTCTCTCTCTCTCTCTCTCTCTCTCTCTCTCTCTCTCTGTCTCTCTCTCTCTCTCTCTCTCTCTCTCTCTCTCTCTCTCTGTCTCTCTCTCTGTCTCTCTCTCTCTCTCTCTCTCTCTCTCTCTCTCTCTCTCTCTCTCTCTCTCTCTCTCTCTCTGTCTCTCTCTCTCTCTCTCTCTCTCTCTCTCTCTCTCTCTCTCTCTCTCTCTCTCTCTCTCTCTGTCTCTCTCTCTCTGTCTCTCTCTCTCTCTCTCTCTCTCTCTCTCTCTCTCTGTCTCTCTCTCTCTCTGTCTCTCTCTCTCTCTGTCTCTCTCTCTCTCTCTCTCTCTCTCTCTCTCTCTCTCTCTCTCTCTCTCTGTCTCTCTCTCTCTCTCTCTCTCTCTCTCTCTCTCTCTCTGTCTCTCTCTCTCTCTGTCTCTCTCTCTCTCTGTCTCTCTCTCTCTCTCTCTCTCTCTCTCTCTCTCTCTCTCTCTCTCTCTCTCTCTCTCTCTCTCTCTCTCTCTCTCTCTCTCTCTCTGTCTCTCTCTCTCTCTCTCTCTCTCTCTCTCTCTGTCTCTCTCTCTCTCTCTCTGTCTCTCTCTCTCTCTGTCTCTCTCTCTCTCTCTCTCTCTCTCTCTCTCTCTGTCCCCTAGTGAGAGTAGCATGTTTGTCTCCAAGAGACGTTTCATTTTGAAGACATGCGGAACCACCCTCTTACTGCAGGCACTGGTGCCACTGCTGGAACTGGCTCGTGAGTACTGCGGCTTTGATGCCATCGAGGTACGACACACACACACACACACACACACTTTGTTTAGGTAAGAATTCATGGCACGTCATCATATCCGCAGTAAAGTGAGACGTGATAACATTAAACTCGTCAGGTTTATGAGTTCACGTGCGCTTCAGATGAGTCGGTTTACACGTGATGTCATCGTTTAATCGTTTAGTACAAAGTCTGTTTATGGAATTGTGACTTGACCTCATCTCGTTTTCTTTTTAGAATTTCTTCTATTCTCGTAAAAATTTTATGAAGCCCACCCATCAAGAGTTCCCTCACCGCAACTTCCAGGAGGAAGTAGAGTTCCTCAGCCAGATTTTTCCAAGTACGCTTTTGCACCTTCAAAAAAAACAAGATGCGACAAATGATGTAAACAGTATGAAATAGTGTAATACATCAGTATAGTGCGTGTGCACTGTGTATATTTATGAGGCATGTTATATAAATGATGTATTGAATATATAAACGTATTATGGTTTTCTTAAGTGTGTGCATGCACGTGTGTGTCTTTGTATGTAAATATGCACAGTGCACATTATGTGAACGAAGACTTTTATTTTGGGTGCGATTAAACATCATCAATCATTTGTCAGCACTGCACGCGTAATATCTGATTAAAAGGTGTTTTTTCGTGCGCAGATGGAGCAGCATACTGTATGGGACGTCTGAACTCAGACTGCTGGTGAGCGGTTTTTCTTTGTCTAGTCTTCCCGCAAAATCGTCATTAGGAAACCCTACATGCTTTAGAACTCCTCAGTAAGGCCAGATTTTAACCTTGTGCGGTGCTCATCTCCGTTCCGTCCTGAAGGTATTTGTTTACGCTGGAGCTGCCGGAATTCTGGGAGAACAAGCAGGCGGACCAGACACTAGAAGTTCTGATGAGTGACCTCGACCCAGCTGTGATGGACCAGTTCTACATGAAAGACGGTGTTTCTGCTAATGATGTCACTCGTGTACGGTTCATCCTCTATGCTTCACTGTAGAGCTTTTGTTCCTGTATGCCGGTCCATTTATCAGTAACAGAATGTTAGTACTTTATGGATGCGCAGCACAGTCGTTTAATAAATGTTTGTCTTTAAGGTTATCTCTGGTGTGTTCACAGATGAGTGGAATTCGTGACCTGATTCCAGGTTCAGTGATTGATGCCACAATGTTCAACCCTTGTGGATACTCCATGAATGGAATGAAAACGGATGTAAGGAGTCATTTAAGGTTGCTTGTTTTGGGAGGTTGTGGGAAAGTTGTTCTGCATGTGACTGTGATTTGGTCGTCTTTCTAGGGAACTTACTGGACGATTCACATCACCCCCGAACCAGAGTTCTCCTATGTCAGCTTTGAAACCAACCTCTCCCAGACGTCTTATGACGAGCTTATCCGCAGAGTCGTGGATGTCTTCAAACCAGGGAAATTTGTGACAACGCTTTTTGTCAATCAGGTAAATTGCATCTAGTCAACAAAAACAGGTACTTCCACGACCTTTTCCCAATTTCCTACAAAAGTGTTATTATAAAAGTAAATACAAATTTAACAGGGGCGCCTTAATTTTTTCACGGTGTCATTTGTTAACATGAATGTATTGACGTAAACGAACAGTGCATTTAATACACTTTTTATTAATCTTTGCAAATGAAAATGGAGTAATTTATTTTTTATTAATGTTGGCTCATAGTGCATTAATTTAACAAACACAACCTGTGATCTTAACAATGCCTCAGTAAATGCTGAAATTAGCATTCAATAAGATTAATAAATGCTGTAAAAGTATTGTTCAGTCTTCATAACACTTTACAATAAGGTTCATTAGTTACCACAGTTACTTCACAGTTCCCGTGTTTAACAATGACAGGATATGAATACAACTAAACAGCTTTATTCAAAAGGAACAAGTCGTTCTGTACACCCTACATCATGCTATTTCTACATCATTGCATGTGCGCAGTCATTTCTATACAATCAAGCATTTAGATGTGCTCTCAATCGTATTAGAAAAGGAACAATCCGGCCGAAATGGAGTTCAGTCGGACCGAAGCGTTTACAATTAAGGCTTTCAGTCCAAATGGGTTGTCAATCCAATTAAAACTAATTCCAAACCAATTATTTAGTTGCACGTAAACGTAGCCACGGTGATTGGCAGTAATCAAACCGCTAACACTATACAGAGAACAACTCCTACTGTTAACTAGTTGCTTATTAGTGTGCCTGTTATTAACATAATGGCTGCTTCTTAATGGACATATCCTGTGTGACCATATTCTACATCCCTAATCTTATCCAGTACTAACAACTATTAAGGCAAAGGTCACAGTTAATAGCGAGAACTGGACCTTAAAATCAAGTTCGATTACCAAACTCATCCTTCTCATTCCTCTGGTTCCCGACAGAGCTCCAAATGTCGCAGCGTTTTCTCTTCGGCTCAGAAGCTGGAGGGTTACCGCCTCCTGGACCGCCAGTTGGCCCACTTCAACGACTACAATTTCGTCTTCACCAGTTACTCCAAGAATCGCCAGCAGAAGCAGAGCTGAACCTCCGAAATGAAGAAGCGCAAAAAGAAATCTGTCCTCCGCAGGGGTCGACTCGGCGGCGGGCGTAGTCTTGTAGCGCAGAGGCGGTGTTTGTGCGTGGAGTCTTCTGGCTGTAGATCTTCCCTGAGTTTAACATTTATGCATTCTTGTACCTATGACGTAGATATCGTGCATGAAAGCTCTTCTCGTGTCTCTGTAGATATTCTAGCCCATTCTTGCTGTGATCTTGAAGTGCATGTAGAGTTCTTGAACGTGGCGGTGGTGTGTGTGAGGCATGTCACACCATCCCGGTACATGCAACGCTCCCTTCCCTTCCTGCAAGTGTCCCCTCGCATCCCCCACAGACAGGGTTTCCGACCTCACTAGGCAAGGACCCTGACGTGCTCAGATCCGTCTCGTCTCCCGACCCACTCCAAAAGCGTTTTCTTTTCATTTCTTTCGATTTAACTCGTGGTTATTAAAATCGCTCGGCTGCTCTCGGCAGCGTGAAGAAGTCCTGAAGTCCTCGTTCGTCTTATTTCTCGCACCCTGCTGGCAGCTAGCGTTCTTCGGTGTACTAGAGAAGCTGAGTAACTCAACCGTCGCCTTCGGTGTCGACGGCCTGCTCTTCTTTTAGGGACTGTTTTGGACAACGGTGCTTGTTAATAATGCGCTAGTTAGGTGGCTAGCATTAAGCTGAACTTTGTGCAGGGTTTGTTTTTCTGTTTGAAAAGTGATTCCCGTCATCGAAAATAGTGAATGTTACTTAACTGTTGCCTTAAGTGTCAACAACATGTACTCTGCAATATATAACCATTACGGCAGCCATTGTCTTCCTCTCCTTAAAAACAAATGGCATGAATGTATTAAAAATAATAAAATAAAAAAACCCAGAAAAACTGTAGTTAGCTGAAAGGTGACGGTATGCTCTGTAAACAGAAGAATGGATTGTTCTGAATAATGTAGACGAAGCCATGTGTGGGAGAAAGAGGGAACGGTGTTCTTTGCCTTCCGTCCGTCGTTTGTGTCATTGTTGAAGGACCCTGGGGCTGTCCAGCGCTGAGCCTGCTCAATGCACGCCTTTGAATTGAAACGGTTGGACAGACACTTTGCTTTAGTGTGCCGATCGCACAGCAAAGCATTTTTCTTTTTCTAAACAAAATGAGTTCTCTCTGTTTTTCTCTACAGAAGCCGGTGAGCACTACACAATAGACGTGCGCTGATCTGAGCATGTCAGGGCTGACCCGGATCATTCCACACCCCGCGCCTGCATAAAGTGCAGTTTTATTAACCCCCGGCCAAGCAGACTTTATTTGTTTTTTTTTTTTTTTTACGCAGATTTGCGCACCTCTCCAGATCACGCTCTCTTTGTGCATCGAGACAAAAAAAAAAAAAAAGATATTGCATGCGACAAGCGCGCAGCGGGGTGTTTACCGTGCAGCGTCTCCGCTTCAGCCCTTTGTAACGCGTTTCGTTTCTGTTCGTACGACCAAGCGCCCGTTGCTCGTGAGTGTGTTGAGCGGTGGATGTGTGTTTTTCCCCACCCTCCCCGTTCTGACGGAGCTGCTGTAGTTGTGAGGAGGACCGTGTTTTTGTTACGTCTCCTTTTATAGTGGTTTGTGAAATCTTTTTCACTAGAAGGTCCTGCCGCTGAGAGAGGGAGCTGAAAATGGCAGAGCGATATGTTAACGGATGTGTTGCCGCTTGATGTTTACAGTAATAATTCAGAAGAAAAAAATCCAAAAACAGCAATGAGTTTTTAATTAACGGATACTATAGGTGACAGACGTGGACCACTGCTAGGAGAGATAACATGAGCGTGATCTCCTATCACGGCTGGTATCCTTCCAGGGAGGGGGTGCTGTCTTCTGGTCTTTCTATGTGGGATTTATACAGTATACGTGAGTGGAGCGGCGAGACGTTGATGTTGCGGACCAAGTATATACATATATACTACTTTTTCGTTTTCTGGCCCTGTTCTGAGGTGGGGAGTGACCTTTTCAGATGATTTGGACCTATTTTTTTTTACTAGTACTGCCCAGCCTGTGTTGGTTGGTAAGGAAACTATAGAAAGGGTTCTGTTGAGGGATTTTCACAGGAAGTTGGGAAGGGGAAACTTTGCTGTTCCAATTCTCTTGCTATTTCCTTGGTTGGTCAAGATGTGCTAAATATATCTGTACTAAGAGCTTGATGCTTTCAATAAAATTCATAACCATCAGCTGCGTCCTTGTGATTTATTTATGCATTTGGTTCTGTTAATTGCCCAGAATGCACTGCAGTATGATTTTTGGCTAGGGTAAGTGAATTTAAAATGAAAATGTCATGTTTTTTAGTGTAAGGTTTTACGATAAATTAAGACTTCAGTTTTCATGTTACCTTGTTTTTATTTTTTATAATGTAGTAAAAATTGTTTATTTTTGTTATTCTATAAAAAAAAAAGAAAACGAGTAGCTCAAGCTAGTGTTGGACTTTTTTTGCTTTAAATTAAAAATATTAGTGTTTATATTAAAAAAAAAAAAAAAGTCAGTCAGAGGTGGTTTTGCATGTAAACATCATTGCACTGAAGCTTCCGCAAACTCAGGAACCGAAGTGTGACGAGCAAACTTTTTGGTTCGTTAACAATTAATTTTGATTACACGATCTTAATGTAATCTTAACTTCAAGTTTTTTAAACATATATCAAAGAAGTTTCTATGGGTATTAGGCCTGTTTTCACAGAAAGCGTTTTTGCCTTTTACCAAGATATTTAAGATATTTTTATTTGAGACCGCTCAAGAACGCATACAAGTCTCTGACTAGCTTAAACCTTGTCTGTGAAATCAGGTGTGTTTTGTCATAATTCACCCTTAATTTCATAAAGGCCTTTAAAGTCTCAAATCGGAACATTGTAAATAATTAAAAAACTGCATCTTGCTGAAAAAGTTATTTTACATCCAAAATAAACGCGTCTTGACGGAAGAATCTTCAAACACTTGCACTAGGAAAAAAAACGGAGGATGATTCGAAGATGTAGTAAAAATAAAAATGTTCCAGTATTTGAGAGCGGAGCTATTGAAGAGGTTTTTGTTGCAAAAATGGTGTAGATGGCATTTTGAGAGGTTTAAATGAGTGACTTCAGATAATGTTGGCTGTGCTCGCTGATTTTACGCTTTCAGAAAATAACAACGCTCTTACATTTAAGGGATGCTTTCTTCAAATTATAAAGCAGCGTCGGCTGATGGTGTATTATTTGTGTCTTGATAATTGTAGTTTTCATGTGGTGGATGAATAGCTGACTGCTAGATAAAATGGGCCAGTGAAGTGGGAAACCTTTAACCATAACTAATTCTACGCGTATTCATTGATTATTCTATAATCTGCATTTATTATTGCCACTTTAAAAAGAGAAATTGAAGTCAGTGATGGAAAGAGCAAAGAGATATGAAGCTGAACAGGACTTAAAAAAGAAATGTGGATGCAGAGTATATACAACTTTAAACATGTAATGAAATTTGCCCGTTTTCTTAAAAACATGGTTACAAAGTTTTTTTTTATAAAATTACATTTTAATTGTTCCTCTTCTGTTTGTCTATTGTTGTGTGTTATAGTTGCATGTATCGTTATTTTAGTGACATTCATTTTTAGTGAAATTTCAGACATGGACTCAAATTTAAACGTGGTTAATATTTCTGCATCGTTTGTTAATGCGCTGTTAAATTTTATATGCAGGATCATCTGCAGCCCACTTTTACTGAAAATACATTTGTCTAATATTTAAATATTTATAGGTCTGTTACACCTTCCAATTAACAGTATATGAACTGAATTAAAATGCAAATATTACAGCTGAGCTGATTACAAATACAGCTGGACCTTAACGCAAACAAAAGGTGATTGATAGAAAGACGTTTCCTAAATTAAATATGGATTACTTTCCACGCATTTACCCAAATAAACATTCATGAGCTAATCCTCCACAGCATCGTCTGTAAAGAGACAGGAAGCTCATCGTTGAAGTTCAGTTATAAATGCTGAAATAGTTCTGTCGAAACCTCTTAAAGACACGTGTCTACTTGTAACAACTCGTAACTGCCTAAGCAAACCACAGATGATTTTAAAAAATGGAAAACGTATTCGATGAAAAAAGAATTTCTTTATTTTTCCTTTGACTTGCTGAATGCACCGAAGTGCCAGAGTAAAGCTCTGAAAACCACAAAAACGAACAGAGGTTTTAGTTTTAGAGAAGTGAAAGAGCTGCTGTCAGTCCATTACATCTACACCTTAACAACTTCATCAGTAAAACGACAGATTTTTCCTTTAATGTACAAAAATAAAGTTGTGTTCTTTTTTTCATAGTTCATGGCTGCAATCAGGAGGTTCTCAGGAGGTCAGCTGTAATGCTTGGATCTCTTCGGGCTTCGACTGCGATCTCGTCGGTGGCGTTCTCGCTCTCTGCCTCGGTGTTTGTCCTTGTCCCAGCCTCTCTCACGCTCCTTGTATCTCTCTCGGTCTCTTGAACGTGAACGCTGCCTGCCTTTGTCCTTTTCCCTCCGACTCTCGTCGCGATCCTAAAAAGGTTCACGACCAAGTTGAGATGCATGTTCTGATGGTGCTAAATGCAAATAAATCACAAGCAACTAACTTTATTATCTACCAAAGTAAATAAGCAAAAATATGAAAAAAACATTGCATCTTCTGTTGTTGGCATCAAATCTTGTGGGCCCAACCAATGTCACAGCTATTTGCCAAACTGCAGGATATGCCCTCATTCTCTAAAGAGCGGAGAACCATAAATAAAGGCAAAATTGCAATGAGGATTGATCTGGTTTGTGTGGCTGCCTTGTAAACAGCTGTGTACCGTTTTTTAAGAACGGCAATGTATATGAAATAGAAAGATGTGTTATGTCCCCTTGACCTGTCCACTAGAGATAAGTGAACGTCTTCATCTCAAGGTTTCTTAGAATCACCGCACGATACGGCGAAGCAGTAACTTTCCACTGCTTTGGTTGAAGTCCGACTGATTATCGAGGAAGACGTAACAAAAGATTATTCAATAAACAGTACGTTTATTTTATCCTCACTATCTCCTGCGGCCTGTTCTTTTATTTCCTCTCTGACTGATAAAAGAGGTGACGGTGTCATACAAGAAAGGAAACATTATAGAGGCCGAGTCTAATAATCCTGGACCAGTAAGATTTTTGTGGTTCTCAAATCATTAGAAAATTCAATAAGATCCTATTGATTTCCTTCATTTCTCTGGAGGGCAGATGTGGATGACTGGGTGCCCCAGGGACTCGTAGACCCATAACATTCACTTCTTGAACTTAAATCTGGCTCCTGAAGCAAAAGCAGTTGAGAGCCACTGATCTATTAAAACGCTCAGCACTGTACCTTCGATTTTTTGTCCTTGGGCTTGTCATCCGAATGACGCTTCCTGTCTCTTTTCTCTCTGTCGTCCTTCCTTCTCTCATCCTCATCTTGATCTAAGAGGAGCTCATAACGGGAGCTTAAGAAGACAGTCAAGAAATTCTGACTTGTGAGAAGACTTGTTTTATTTAATATCCAGTTTCAAAGAGGGACCACATTCACGTTACTTCAGAGGAAAGTACATTACATTAAACTCCCTTAAAATCTAAAGTGCAAATCCTATGAAGTGAAATGCAATGGTTCAGGTATGATTTCACTGTAAAGCGATTGTTAGAAGGATACTCCTGCTTGGTCCTGACATTGTCTTTCAAAGCCAGTTTGGATCTGCTGTCCAGATCCTTCTCGTAGGCCTTAAAATCATCTTTAGTGTATTTCCCACCTGGAAACGAAGCGAACTGACAATAAAACCACTCTATATCCAATATATTCATTACTGTACACATTACCTTTAGTTGGATTAAAAGCTTAGTCATTTATTTTGATTCACCAACGTTAACGTTTATCATGGAGATAATCTGGGCAGTACAGTTAAATTCAGTAGAAACGGATCATGCCTTACCTTTGCCCTTCCACTTGATCTTAGACACCGACTGGCTGAAGTCCACGTGAATGCGACGGTCATCTATCAGGACGTTGTCCATTTTGAAGTATGCTTTTTCACAGTCCTCCACCTTCTCAAACAACACACAAACGCGTTCATTATTACAACGCAAGACACCTCCACATTGATTCGGGGCCTTAATCACAGTGCCTGGTTTTATCTTTTAAACTAGTGACCATGTTCAGAGCTTTTTTTCTCAATTTTGAATAGAGAACAAAATAAGCAACGTGATTTCTGCCAGAACTCATCCTGTTATAATCGATGACACAGTATTGCTTGCTTAACAAACATCTTGTTCACACCGTGCTTTCGCTGTGTCCGTTATGATGAAAGCACTCGTGGGATTGCAGAAATCAAATTGCGTTGTGCGCCGAGTGACTGCTCACCATCGTTCGATGCGACAAGAGTAACACTTGGCCCTCATTTCATATGCAAATATCAAAGCATATACAAATTTGATGCATTTTAATTTGGACGTATAACCGTCTACTTTGAAAACATTGCAAATGCATTTTAGCAGCTTGCTTAGCAACTTCATCTTTTCCCAAAGACGGCATATATTTACAGGACAGACATTACAAACCTTTTCAAACTCGATAAACGCGTAGCACAGAGATTCTCCCGTTTTCCAGTCTCTGATGATCTCACAACTGCAAATGAACATTAAGACGTTAGACTAAAGACATACAAGACTACTGCAGAAACAATATTCAAACAGCAGGACGTTCTTCTATGGTCTTTATATTTCGTTTGATTCAGCTAGCTGCGTCCCATCTCAGAAGTAAAGGATTTTTTATACAGCGCAGTCAAGAAGTTGTTGAAAAGCACAGCAGATATTATTTTCATTTCAAATGGTACATCTGAAACGGAAAGTCACGACGAACACAGTGCATTGTGGGATACAGGAATCCAAACATTTCAGCAAGGTCATGCCACACATACAGCCTAGTGCTAAAACTACCAGCTGAATGGGTCAGTCTCAAAGTACATGCATTAAACACATTCAATTATTATTAAGTAGATGGCATAAATATTTTAGTTTATATGTAATGACATTTTGCACATATATGAGATGAGAAAAGGGTTTCCACACTTTAACTTCTCAAATTCAAAGACTTCACCAGGGAGTCTACAGATAGGACTTTTTGAAGACCTTTTAAATACCACCAATATAAAGTTTAATACGAAACCTCTGATGCAAATCGTACATTATTTTACATACGTAAAATATTTAATTTGTAAAAACTATTTAATATTTGATCTGTGTTCTATCAGCCGTCACATTTGTCTTTTTACCTTTATTTAGTTTTATAAAGGGAATCTTATTAAATGTATGCATCATATTTTATGTCAAATTCTCAGAATTGATCAATAGATTCAATTCAAGGCTTTTATCAGACAAATTAATTTACATTGCACAATTACAACTGCATTAATGTTACGAGATGAATGTTTTAAATGCAATTTTGAACATTCAAAGTTCAAATTATTCAGTAAAAACTGATTTTTGTTTGGAACTCTTTTATATTTATATTATTTAATTTAGAACAAAACCTAAGTAACCCAATTAACTTACGTAATTACTTGTTTACTGAACTAAATCAATGATTTGCAATCATTAGAGGAATATTCAGAAATGTCCTCCCTTGCTATGTTTTAAGTGTAAAATAAATTTCTTCTGTGTGTTTCCTTGCTCATTTCATACACTCATTTGAAGTGACGTTGTATTAAAGATATGATTAATATTTAAGACCCATCGAATCTGAATTTAAGGCTTTTTAGGGCCTTTTATTAGGAAAAAAAAAGCAAAGAATGTTGTTGTTTGGGTACAAACGGCCCTAATCATTCCCCACAGTGTTTGACCACAGCATTATACATTAACAAATACAGCAGTGACATTTTCTATCATCTCACCATTTAATGAGGCCAAAACGTGAGAAGATGATCTCGAGATCTTCATCTGTGGTCACGGGGTTCAGTTTACACACAAACAGCACGTTCTCTGGAGGTTTGATATCCGCATCCGGCAGATCACCCACCTTTCAACACAAACACTCACGTCATGACAAAGAGGTCTGGAGTGAGTGACGTCTACATGTTTGTGTGATGAATGTACCATCTCCAGTAAAATGGCTTGCGTCTTTGCTTCCTTGTCTTTTATGAGTTCGTCCAGCTGCTCTGCATCCTTTCCCTCGTCATCATTTATCACCTCATCTGCTCCAATACGACCGCTCTAAAATAATGTACAAGCATGGATTACTTAAGAAGGAAGAACAGAGAATGATTTAAAAAAAAAACCAAGAACCATTATTTCTTAACATGTCCTGCTTTTTTCTTTATTAACTAGTACCCCTTAACTACCTTTACAGTCTGAAATTTGTCCAGTTTTTTTTTCTCTATGTTAAAAATAAATACAGTGTTGTGTCACTGCCTCCACAACCTTCGTCTATCATAAAAAGCTGGATCAAGCTATCATCCATAAGCATTTGAATAGGAGAGGACTCAAACATTTCAGGCGGTGTTACACTGATTCTTTAACATGGTGAGGTTGATTTCCGCGCTGAATGAAGACACTCACGTCCAGCTGCTCTTTCGTGGGTTCAGGCGATCTGTCAGGAACCGGGAGCCCTGCAGGATCATCAAACGGATCATCCAGAATCACTGTGTGATTGATCCTGAAACCACAACACAGCTTCGTCTTTAACCCTTTATGACACCGGCCTACGAACGTGAACCACCAAGACCTCAAAATGAGGAGGCAAAATGAAATATGCAAATATAGTATATGTATATGAGTGATCGAGAACTTTCTAATGTACAAATTTGCATCCTCGCGTCGTTAAAAATGAAGGCAGGAAGCAAGGAAAAGGAACGAAGATACACAAATGAGAACCGAGAAGCAGTTTTAGCATCCGAAACCATTAATCAATTACTTTCTGTACACAGGAAGAAAACACAGCTTGATCTGATCAGGTGTACTCTTATTAGTTATTAAATACTGAATCTGCATACTAGTTATATCACACACAAACAAAAATAACAGCTTTGTCCCACCTGATGTCCTGGTAGGGGATGAAGTCGTTGTCTACAAAGGTCTCATTGATTTTAGCAAGCACGTCCATCCCCTCCGTGACCTCTCCAAACACAGTGTGAACGCCATCCAGATAATCCAGATTCTCTCCCGTGGTAAACAGAAACTGTGCGCCCAACAGAACGAATCACACTCAAAGCCCATAAACAGTTCGGACACCGACGCCGTATTAAACGTGTGCGCAACTAACCTGAGATCCATGCTGGTCGCTGCCGTTGTTCACCATAGACACCGTTCCTTTCTTTCTATGCTTGATCCTAGGCATCTTCTCAGATTCAAAAAAGCGTGCCTGATCGCCGTACAGTTTACTACAACACGCAAACATCATCATCACACAATGCATACACGTGTATTCAGTTAGCACAAAAAAAACTGAATTCCCACCAGAAAACAGACTCTCCGCCTCGGCCCGTGCCGGTGGGGTCACCCGTCTGAATGATGAAATCTCTCTAGAGTGATGGGGACAGTTTACTGGCAACCCTCAATTTGCAGCCATATGTTCAATAACATTGTCAATTTCTGAATTAAAAACTTTTTAAACATAAAATACGAGTACTTTAGCAAATATAGTAAGCAGTTGCACACACGGTATTGAAGATTGTAATGCACACAGATGTTACCTGAACATTGTGAATCAGAGAGTAGTTGTAATATTTGATTTTGCACAGTTTCAGGAAGTTCAGCGAAGCTGCGAATGAAAAGAAGCGTTGTTGTTATCATTCAGTGCCGTGCCTTATGTAGAAATTAAACTCTGTTGTTGGTTTATACTCTTAAAATTCAATGAACCACTAAATAACAAAACGGTTGAAAGACTTAAATTCTGGTTATACCAGCACAACTATGAGAAATTTACCAAAACAAAAAGTCCCTACATTGTACTCATTTTTTTAGATTTATCACACATTACTTTGTTGACTGCATTAAAAGATCCCGCGTGTAACAGAGCGAATATGTTCAAACCCTTCGTCTGTCACGGATCTTATTACTAATCACCTTTCGGTCTCTCTTCTGTGTATAAATCGATCACGATATCCCCTAACGTTGTTTCCAACAACACCGCCATGGCGCTCCAGCGTCATCAACATGCGCCGGACAGACGCTGACATGCGCGTTGAGCAGAGCAGAGTCGCACAACTCTGGTACAGAATGTTCGCCCTTATGTGAGATTAGAATACGTACGTCCCAACGCACGGTATACTGTACTATCTCAGGTCGTTTTTTTGAAGTGTGGATCTGTGCCCATGCTTCCCACAATCCATTGCATATTATTTGTTCAGCTACAAACAAGAATAAAACGCGTTAGAAAAAACTACAAACGTGCGCGACCGGCGGTTAGGTAAAGAGGTTTTCAAAGGGGGTTGAGTTAATAATAATCAACCAACGCACGGTATACTGTACTATCTCAGGTCGTTTTTGTGTGTGTGTGTGTCTGTGCTCATTCTATACTTGAAAATGCGTATTTTACAATCCATTGCGCTTTAATGGGCTGCTTTTAAAATGTATTTTATTTCCATTTCGGACTCAAGTGAAACAAATACTTTTAAAACGCGTTATAAAAACTACAAACAATGTTGAGTTATGCACACTAATTATTCACCATTTATTCATTAATTCAGTTCATTCATTCATTCATTCATATTAATTCATTCAGCAATGTTTTCTTAGCTCCAAGCCCAATTAAACACAATTATGCACCATTTATGCATTAATGCGAGTGAAACATTCATATTAAAGTGTAAAAAATAAAAAAGCTCCAAGCCCAATGAAACACACTTGAACAAGCTATGTTTGATTAAGGTTGTCCTTTGAAAAGAAATAGTTTGTCTTTATTTAAAGGTAATTTTAAAAATCCAAATAAGCTTAACAGCTCTGTTTTATGCTTGCTCAATGAACCAAAAAAACTATAAAACTATTGCACCACACTGACAATAAGCTCACTGTTATAATAACTTAGGGACACAAGTAAAGGTTTGTGTTGCGTTTATGGGCCTTTATTGCCTGAAACAGGACCATGTACAGCTAAGGGGCCAGCATGGAACATTTTTCTTGTTATCATGAAAATATTTTTTTCCCTCTTGTATTATACAAAAGGCCACATTTTAGGGCAACACCCAAGTCTTTTGCGATAATATTTAGGATAGATTGTATTTAAAAATGCCTTTGTACTAATATGTTCATATATAATATATATATTCATATATCACTTTACTATACATTGCTTTAAAGGTATTCTCTTAGGCCTTAAACCAGGACTAGGCCTTAATTTAATTACAGTTTAAGTAGCTCCTACACAAAAAAAAAAGACTTTGAAGAACACATTACAGGTGTGCATCCTGACAGAACAATGCCACTGATGTCTTTTAGGTTATGTAAGAGCAAAATATTTTCAGCTGAGACATCTCAAACATGCATTTTAGTCTGGAATGTGCCTCAAGACTCTGTGAAACCGGAGGCTAATGTTTGAAATACCTTTTGATCACTATAATCACATCGCAATCTTCTCATTCTTTAGCTAAAACACCCCCATCAGTACACTCAGCAGATGTTTCAAGGGAGCCTAAAGCCTTATAAGGAAACTATTATAATGGTTTTATTTTGTTTAGCACTTTGTACCAACTCGTTTTTTTAAGATGCACGATCGCATAAGAATGCATACTGAGGAATGACCAGCGTGTCGTTTTCATAACAGATGGTCTTGAACGCTTTGCTCGGGTCCAGGGACAGTGGCAGCATACCAGCAGATTAGGTTGCATCGCCCTCTGCTGGTTGAAATTATCACCGTACGATCGCTCTGGGAAGCTCTTGGTCAGACATACATACATGCAAACACACACATATGTGTGTGTGTGTGTGTGTGTGTGTGTGTGTGTGTGTGTAGTCCCACAGTGTCTGACACAAGTCCCATAACACACTTGTACTGAAAGAGTGAAGAGAGAACTCAGTTTGACTGCAATAGACGGATATTATTAGATCAACCGAGAGAAATGGCAGATAAAAAAAAAAAAAAAGAGGGGAAAATATCAAATTAAAAAATGAGGATTACGACTGGGCAAGGGTGGACCTGCATTAACACTGGAGCAGCTTTCTAGCTATGGAAAGAACTCAAGCTAAATATTTCAAAATAAATAATTTTTTGTAAAAACAACAACACATTTTTGTTATATAATCAGGTCACACCTGTTTTATGGACTGCTGACAGCTTGGACCGCTCAGCTTTTATCACACAACAGATATTTCGAAATCCATTATTAACATTACATTCGGCTAACGCCAAAGGATACCAATAGATCCCTTTGTTGAACACCCTATAGGGCCCTTTCTCCAGTGTCTTCGTCCTAGGGCCCAGCTTTTTAGTCACTTCCATGCTCTTTGTGATTCAGAGACACTTAACGATGCCTCTTTACTTTAAGACATTAAACTTGTGATTTCCACCTAGAGGACCCTTTTAGACGTGATTCATCAGACATCAAACATCAGGCGTTTGAGGGAATGTTGTGGTATGGAAAAGCTTGAGAACAGGTTACTGACGTCACTTAATGTGGGGATTGACTTCAGAGGGCCCCAGATGCGTTAGGGGTCCAACACATTCAAGTGTACAGGGGTCCAAGAAAACGCAGTGATGTCACTGCGTGGTGGTATGCACTCTATAAATCCAAGCTTTGCAGTGACGTTTATCATGTAGACTTTTGGGTGAGAAATCCTCATTTGTCACCTTGACATTGATTTTTTTCTGTGGACTTTAAGACATTTTCTCGGCATTATGTTGTTTGAACTCTAAATGGCTTTTGTTCCCCAAAGCAAAGAGGTGTGAGGCAGTGGGCATGAATTCCTAGCGAACAATGGCTACATTCATAACACGACAACCAGAAATGTTCAAATGTTAATTTTTATTTTTTTCCCCCCAAAGTTTTTATTTGCTTCAAAAGGGAAATTCAAATTTGCACAAAACAGTTTGAATGAAAACACCGATCATGCGAACATTTACCACAGATCTCCAACTTATTACATGATTGTCACGTTACATAGCCCTCTATATGCATATATAAATATATAATCTACGCTTTTCATCCCCTCCAATGACCTAGCACTGACTAAAAAAAATAAATAAATAATCACTGAAATGAAATGACCGCAGTCATTAAAGTTTTGTGATTTCGCTAAAAACTCGCAGTGCCGTCCACGTCAACCAAAAAAGGTCGTTTTCTAAAATGTAAAAAGGTCTTGGAGGTTTGTGAGGAATAAATAGACACAACTGATATATTCTCAGTGATTCTGTATAGTGAAACATAGTGCAGTTAGTACATATCATCTCAGGAAAATACCTCTGAGGGGATTTATAAACTACTTCAGAGGAGCTTTATTCATTCGTCATCCCAAAGATATGGGAACACAGTACAATTTGATTGGTTAATGTGTTTCTTCATAGCTGTAATTAGAATATAAGTAAATATAACTAGCTTTGATTAAAAAAAAGGTATATTACGCGACCATATACCTTAGAAATGATACATGAAAAATATATATAAAACACACACAGACAGACTCGCAGTGTGTTGAGTTTCAGTGTCTTTTTCTGATTCGGACTTAAAAAGGTTCTCAGGCAGGTCAAGACATGTCTCTGTAAACAAATATCAAAAATAAAAACAAGCTTCCTGTATAAAGACGCAACAGCGCTCGCGTATCAAATGCGTGGGTCTTCGACGATTCATTTACAGTCGCTTGGCACAACTGCAGGTTCACTGACGGATAAAAAAAAAAAGAAGGTAAAACGCGGATTTCCGTGTGATATGCAAAGACTTGAATTGATCCCATGAAATATTTGGTCGTGTGTCTCAAACGTGAGCAGCGTCTGTGCGTCTCAGCCTGGCTTCTTTCTGTGCTCCGAGATAGCGCTCCACAGTTTACATAGGACTCCACCGCTGGGGGAAAACAGCTCATTTATTATTTCTTGATTGACTGTAATAATCCTAGTAATGTAAATAATGGCATTTTCCACAGCGGCACTACAACATTGAATATTTCCTTTAAGATTACCGTTTCATTAGAGAAATGTTTATTATTTATCATTCAACAGAAAGTGAAAGACATTCCACACACACACACAAAGACACACACACACACACACACAAAGACACACACACACACACAGACACACACACACACACACACACACAGACACACACACACACACACACACACACACAGACACACACACAGAGACACACACACACACACACACACAACACACACACACACACAAGACACACACACACAACACACACACACACACACACACAGACACACACACACACACACACACACACACAAAGACACACACACACAAAGACACACACACACAAACACACACACACAGACACACACACACAGACACACACACACACACACACACACACACACACACACACACACACACACACACACACACACACACACACACACACACACACACACACACACACACACACACAGACACACACACACACACACACACAAAGACACACACACAGTCACAGAACTAAAAAATATTATTTCAAAAACACAAACTATTTTTCTGATCTTTCAGTAAAACAAAAATCAAACAAAAAAAACGAATACATAGCAGAATACGAGGAATACGCACCGTAATCTCAACGTTTTTAAGTCGTCTCTTGTGACATAATGAAGGATGTCATCAAGACTGTAATCTTCAGCTATAATCTGTGATGTAAACAGAAATATTCCATCATCTGTTTTCCATCATTTTTATGTACAAGGTTTGGTGACCAAGTGTTACCCTCTCTATGGAATCTGCATCCCCTCCGTGGTGTTTCAGCCACTCCAGAAGCTCCTGGTCTCCTTCTCGCTCGAACGAACTACTTGTGCTCATGAAGTGTTCAGAAACATCTGCCAGAAACAAAGGCTTGGACTGAAGTGCAAGCTAATACTGAAAACATACTTTAATACCCAGCAGGAGGTGAAGCGCAAAAACGAAAAACAACCATCCGATTAAAGCGATATTCTATGCAAACGCAAAGACGATTGTTATCCATGACGATTATGAACGTTTTTGAAAATCGAATACTCATTCTGCTCCTGTATGTTTGTGAGCGTGCACGTTAGACTCACCGGCAGGCCCGGACCGACTCTTCAACAGTTTGATCTCGTGTTCTCTCTCCTCCAGCACTTGCTGTAAGATGGCCTGATACTCTCTCTCCTTCTCTATTAATTCCTCCAACAGCCTAGAGCACACAAAGCAGCCCCGTCACGTGCAAAACTATAACTTTAAATCATTTGTGAATGAGCAAAATAATTCATTTGTTCATTTATTGAGTTACTTTGTGCACTCAAGAAGAATATTATGAAGTAGGGTGACCGATTTTGTGTCCTTGCTAGGATTTCTGTATTGCTTTTGATTCAAAGTACCTTGAGAGCATTCTGGAAACGCAAGGAACCGATGTCATGCACGCAAACAAAGCCAAAACCTAGATATTTTAGGCAATATAGAAATCCTGGCCAGGACACGTCAGGAGAAAATGGTTTGATTCGTAGGAAATAATCAACAGATTGATTGATTATCAAATAATTATTGATACAGTCGTATTTCGGTGCGTTTAGAATCACAGAAGCATGTGTGGTCTAGGTTCGTTTTTCGCAAATAGCTGTCGAATTACTTCAAAATGCCTGGAATGACGTTTTATGGCATTCATTATTTTTTGCAGATCGCTATCATTTGCAATGCACCCAAAACTGTATACGCTCACCTCTTGGTTTGTAGCTTCATGCGCCCCAGCTCCATGCTAATGGATCGCTGAGCGCCCTGAGACTCGTGGGAAACCGTAGAGCTGAGCGTGCTCACTCCGGACGTGGCCACGGTGTCGTCGTGATGAGCGGCAGGCGGCGCTATGTCCTTGAGGGCAGCGCTCCCCTGGGGAACCGCGTCGTCGTCGATGTCCTCCTGCTCAGCGGGGTCGCTCTCAGACGCCAGCGTGAAGTGCGGCCGCAATTCTGGCAGGGAACAAGCAGACACACGACGTCAAGCCCTCCACAGGGTCGCACGTTTCGGACAGGTCATTTACTGGACTCAATCAGGTCAGAGCGCCGGGCGCGCCGAAGGTCAGAAGAAGAGTCGGGACGGTTGTGTTAAATAAGGGGGCTTTCAAAATGGACTGCTTTAAATAGAAACGGTTGCTGTTTACCTGGTACTAATATGATGATGGCGGTCTGTACAGCCTTTCGGATGATGTTGTCCAGGGCAAACATCCAGTGCGGCTTTATGTTGTGGTTATGCAGGACTTTATTTACCTGGAGAAACACAAAATGTCGAGCCATAACTATTACCGTTAAGTCTAATGAACTTTTACTGAGCTTTATCGAAAAGTCATTTAAAAAAGTCATTGCTGAGTTTAAATAAAAAGCCATTTGCAACACATTTTAACTCCACAACGTGATTTCTGGCGAGGCAGGAAGTAAAACAGATAAACGTGGGTGTACTCGTGTACCTTCTGAAGTTCATTCGTGTTTATTGCATGCTTCAATATGATTCGATTGGATCGGTTTGAACGAGCTGCGGCGTTCCGTCTTAACACGTTAAAGAGCCACAAAAATGGCATTTATTGCTTGGTTTGAAAGTGGTTTCTGTGTGAACAGCGGTTTATACATCGCTACCCTACTTGACTATGAAATTTAGACACTCACCGCATCCTGGAAGCCGAAGAGCGCCACCTGGAGTTGGCTGATGGCCGTGCTGTCGAAGTCAAGCTCTAGTTTGAGCTGAGAGAGGGTGCCGGCAATTATTTTTCTGTCTGCCATCCTCACAAAATCTCCCAGACTTGTAACCAGCGTGGAGATATGCTGATATTTCAGTTTGGTCTCCTCAGACCCCTATATCGACGGAAAAGCGACACAAGGCACTTAAAAAAATTAACCGCAAAACGGCAAGATTTCACTGCACAATCTTGATTATCTCTCTGATGTTTTACTTGCACTAAATATGCAATACCACTTAAACAATCATTACATCTCATTGCCTTTATAAAAAAGGTTATATATGAAGAAAAAAAATGTTTCCCAGATGTATTATGACATTTACCTGTGTGAGCGCTTCTTGCAGGTAAAGCACTATTTTTTCTCTGTCCTCAGTCAGGATTCGGTGTAAAGTCGCTCTCCTTTCGCTGTCTTTCCTCAGCATGAAGAACCCAGAGTCCTTCTCTTCTGGGGAAGGTGGTGCGCTGTGGTCTTCAAAGTTCTCCACAGGAATACTGCAACGTGTCAAGCGGTCTCTTTTCACATTTAGTAAGCAGATGCACTCAAAGCAAACCAAGGTTTTGAATTTTTATGTTTTATTTTATCGCTCTACAAAATTCTGTTTAACTTTTATTAGTTTCATTAATATTTTTGTTAGTTTTAGTTCGTTTTTATATAGTGTAGTTTCAGTTTTAATTAACGGATCGGTGTAGAAACGGAAATCAGTAAAGCAGGCCTTTTTACTAAAACCTAGTTTGATTAGTTGTGATTGTATTGAAATATGCATTATTTATTATTAAAATGAATGTAGCCTAATTCGGTGTCTTTTTTTTCCTTTTTAACCATTATCACGATATTGCAACTGTGCTTTGTTGAAGGAAATTCAATTATACACCCAATTGCATATAACGATCATATGTTTTTTTTTTATTTATGAAAAATTATAAGTGCGTGTATGATGCGATCAAGCCAATGCACATTCGATCGAAAGCCTGGCAGAGTGATCACGAGATGCAGGCAAAACTTTGTATTGTTTGCAGAAAGGTCGCACGTTCTCATCATTTTTTTCCGTTAATTATCATGCCATCATGTGATTTTCTTGCCTAACGTCGGTCTGATTGCTTGTGCTACGTGAGAAGTCAAAAGATGTCGCCTACCTGATGCAACAGGCTAGATTTAATGCAGGTGATATAGCGCACAGCAGCATGATAGGGCAATATATACGCTAGAATGAATTTTCACACTCTCTGCTGACCTCAGGAAGAGGGAGCGATGACCTTTGACCTCTCTCTCGCTGTAGCACTTGGTGCTGGGTTTGAAGTTGAAGGGGTTCGTGCAGAGCTCATTGTCAGGCGAGACAGATCCGTATTCGCTGCTGCTGCTGGTGTCCTCGACCACAACGGGAACGGGAAGAGATATGCTACGCAGATACTCTACAAGACATGACCAGATTAACGTGACACGCTCTCCTAAAGCACAGACCTGAGCACAGAAAAGCTCAACTAAAAGGAACGATGATTATTTGCAGTCGACCTTGCGTCTTTTGCACTTTGACTGAACTTAAATATGAAAAACGGTAACATTAATGAACATGGTTAAATATGAATATAATTATGAGCTAAATGTACAGGAATTTTATTTTTTCAGGAAAAAACAAAACAGGTGTAACATATAAACACTGCTTTTTATGCAAGACAAGACTTACCAGGTCCTGGTGTAAGAGCTGCAAAAAAGATCCACAGAGAAGAAAACAAATTATATAAATATATATATATATATAATTTTTATAATTATATAATCAAAATAATCAAATGAAAAAAAATACAATAAAAATACCTCAAAATTAGTAACAGAAAGTAACAAAATTAAGGTTAAGGTTGTTGGCCTATTTAGTCGCTACTAGATATTAATGTAATTACCATAAATTATTTGTATTTGTTTATTTATTTTTAAATACAAAATACTGCAACTAACAGGTCCTTGCTCCTCATCATGTTGTCACTTTTTGGATGTAACCACTTAAAGTAGTGCAACATTTTCTAATGGGATCAAATTAAGCAGGTGAAGTCAAATTTGGAAGAGCGTTCTGTCCGAAAACTAAAAAATAAAATCAGATATAATAATAATAAATTCTTTCTCTGAGTTTAATCTAACGCAATGGACTACTTATTATTCCTTATTTTTTCTTCTATTTATGGAATGTACCAGCTGAGATTATTGCGTGGTATGAAGACGTATAGAGAGGCCTGTGTAACACACACACACACACACACACACACACACACACACACACACACCTGTAAAACTGCTGTTCTTGGACCGTTTTTTGCGTGATGTAACAGTGAGGAATTCGTGGGTGAGCAGATCGTTGGCTGTGGCTCGGCTGTCTGGATCAGGCTCGAAACAGCGCAGGATAAATGCTTTGGCTTCGGTGGACATAGACTCAGGAATCTCCGGGTGGATTTTAAACATCCCGACCTAGACAAAACACATCAGGACGATCCTAAAAACCTGGACCAAACCGAGCACAATTTCCCAACGCAGGATAGGTGCGTTTAGAAAACCTTCACAATTGGGCAAACAGAACACAAAGGCTTACTTCAGGACATCTCACGAAGCAAACATGACTGACCTTGAACATGGCTGCCTGTGGTTCCCCCAGCTCGTAGAAGGGTGGTTTCCCAGTAGCCATTTCTATAATGGTGCAGCCCAGAGACCAGATGTCTGCCGGCTTGCCGTACCCACGGGGCCCTTTATCTATGATTTCAGGGGCCATGTACTGTAACGTGCCTGACATACACAGACGCCATGGAAGGAATAAATAACTGCTAACAATAATAACTACTGAATATTAGTAAGATTCTAAAGATATTAATCAAAAGTCAAGTCGATCAAATCTTCAGCTCATTTATGACACTGGAACACAAGACCAGTAGCATGGGTCAAAAAGCCAAAAATCATTAGGATATTAATTCTAAATCAATTTTCCATTTTCCTACCCTAAATAAAGGTAATTTTTGGTTAGTAATATGCATAAGAACTTCATTTGGACGACGTTAAAGGCGATTTTCTCAATATTTAGATAGTTTTTCACCCTCAGATCCTCAGATTCCAGGTGTTCAAACAGTTCGTTCTAAGCCACGTATCGTCCAATCCTAACAAACGATACAACAATGCAAAGTTTATTTATTCAGCTTTCAGATGATGCGTAGATCACAATTTCGGTTTTGCGGTCCAGGGTCACAAATGATAGCTGTGTCCTCGGTGTCAACTCGCGGCTGATAAAAGGATAAGTAAAAATACACGGCGAAACGTAAGACACGTTCAGTACCAGTAAAGGTTTCAGTGCAGGGGTTTATTCCGGCCAGACGTTTGGACGTTCCGAAATCGGAGATTTTCAAAACTCCACTGTAGGTGTTTATCAAGACGTTATCCCCCTGTAGGTCATGAAAGTAGCAGTTGCATCAATCATATCTACTAATCGGTCACTCCTCTGTGCAATTTCAGAATCTCAAACAAATCTGAAGGAGATCAAAATATAAAGACTTAATGCATATGGCATGTGTGCAGCTGAAGCTCCAACCTCGTTTATTGATGAAACGGTTATTACCTTAATGTCTCTGTGAACTATTTGGTTGTCATGCAGGTATTTGAGACCTTCGAGTATCTGTTTGGTGTAGAAACCGATAGTTGGCTCGTTGTTTTTTAGAGGACCCCACTTTGACCTGAGCAATGCTGACAGGCTGCCTGCGATTCGCAGGAAAAACACAAATACATTTTGAATAAAACATGAATTTTGGCCTAAAGGTGCGCCGCTGTAAGCAAGCACACTATAAAGGTGTAAGTAGTCGGCCTCACCTCCAGGCACCTGCTCCATGAAGATCTTGATGAAGCCGTTTTCGCTGATGGAGCCGAGGTACTGCACGATGTTCTTATGCTTGAGGTGTTTGTGCAGGGCGATTTCTTCATGCAGGGGCTGTGAATATCTATCAACACAGAGCCGTTACATGTGCTTTTAGATAAACTTGCTGTGTGGCTGCATGCACTTTTCTTGTTTCTTTTTTCACCTGCTTAATCATATTCTGCCTTAAACTCACGTGAATATTATATATTCATTCATATTATATATACGCGGTATAAATGTCTGATGCTTTACCGACTGAGATACCCGGACTCTTGTGGGTAATAGAGTACACACACACACACACACACACACACACACACACACACACACACACACACACACACACACACACACACACAGATACAACTTTAGCATCAACAGCAGAAATAGTAAGTAATCAGACTCTTTAGATCGGATATGCGCCATTATGAAAATAGGTTTGCCACAGAATACAGTGATACTGATTATACTCACTACGAGATCTAGCATGTGCAAAATTTAATATCAGGTAAAAAATATATTCTCAGTAATATCCATAATATCCTATTTCTTGTGAAACTGACTTTCATTCAGTATCATGTCACTCTCATTGCAACATTGTACATCTACAGAACAAATCACATAGTGGAGTATATATGTATACTTTTTGAATTAAAAAAAGTTGATGCATCCCTGAATTATTAAAATATTAAGGTTTGGTCATCAAAATACAGTTTAATGCAATATAATTTAAAATTAATAATAATAATTATATATATATATATATATATATATATATATATATATATATATATATATATATATATATATATAAATGTACACACACCCTTTTATTTATTTTTTATTAACCTAGCGACATCCAACCGCACAAAACTAGCATAAAAATGACGTGATTGTGTAAGTCTACATGAAAGTTTACCAGGTTATACAATGAGAAAAGAGCAAAATGGTCAACCTTGTCAAAATATGAATTAGTGCAATGAAAGACATTCCTATCCAAAACAATTTGATTCAAAGTGAAATGAACTTCCTTAAAAAAAAAAGGAACAAAAAGGAAACTGATGCTCACCTACTGTCCCGTTCAGGAATCTCTTTGATGGCTAAGCGCACCTGGTTACTGAGGTCACGACCGGCATAGACTACCCCAAATGTCCCCTTACCCAGAACCACCCTCTCTCCATGCTCATCGTATTCATAATCATACTGCAGGCACACAAGAACACACAAGTCACTCACGGTCTTACCTCCCCGTTGCTCAGTACTGTATATAACAAACGCACGCAACGATCACCATTTTACCTCTAAAGCCTCGGATTCGCAGTCGGTCTCTTCGGAGCCTTTCCAGGCCTCCTCGGTGAGAGTGTTTACCAGATCACAGAACCTATGCAGCACACACCCTCGTCAGACACCTCGCACATATGCTCACATGATCACGGTTTACAACAAATTAACTTTAAATAAAGTTCATCGGTTTTTTTTCTCATGCTCGGCCACGACTGAAAGAAAATCATTTTTAGCAGCAGACAGGATCGGTGGCCGTTTCTAGTATAAACCAAGCCTGCGATTTCTGAAAGAATAAATATCGCCAGGAAAACACGACATACCTCTTGCAGTGCATCTCTGTGCAAAAATAGATTTGAAAGTCTTCCGAGTTGTTCACGACATACAGAAAACAGCTGCGCTCATCGAATTTAGAGATGCTGAATGCCAAAAAAAAGAAGGTACTTTATCGTAGGTGAAAAGTTCATATTATGCATATATTTTACATCCCCTTCTTTTAGTAAAGGGAAGTTTATTAAAGAAGACGGCCTTTACCTCACACCTCGTACTGAAGTTGCACTGAAATTCCACTCGTGGATCCCTTTGCTCTAAAACAGAGAGACAGAGATAATCACGACGGATAGCGCTGAAATGGTGCAGTCACCATAAACTGACCTCAAAGTGATGTTTTTAAAAACAGTATACAGTATATTAACATTCAAAAGGCTAGATGCAGAGTATCTGTCCAGTATGTTAAGAGCTTTTATTAAACCAGCTCAAATAAAACTAATATATAGGAGTCAATATTAGAAAGTTATTATTAAACCTGTAGAAGGTTGAACGTTTTTTTAAAAGTGCAGCGCTCAATACTGGTGTGTTCAGGATTTAGAGGTTTAATGAGTGATCGAATCCAATTAACAGTAAGTTATTTATTACTTTGTCATCGGGGGTCACGTGCCAGATGGAGAGCGTGTTCTCTTCCACGTCCTTGTTGATTGAGAGATAAGACGGCTGGTACACTTTAGTGGGCTCCAATATCAATACCTACACAGATCAAAAACAAGCTGAATTATTTCTGACAGCAGTCAACGCTTTACATGCAACGTCTGATAACATTATGTGGTGTTTAAAGCCAATGCTAAATACTATGTTTCAGACATCAGAAAAGTGTTTTTTGAGTTTGGGTTAATTCATGTAAACCTGAAACGTCACTTTCGTGGCTTTCTCACAGTATGTGGCAATGTAATGTAGCAACTTAGAAGAAAAGTCACTGTGTGAGGAGGGTTCATACAGGAAAACGGACGGACGTCACATCCTTTTTGGTGGCTTCCACCATAAAGTCCATCCAGAAGTCCACAAGCTCTTGTTTAGGGGCCTGTGGATCGCTGGTTGGTTTGGTAAAGTGCTTATAGATGAGAATGGTCTCGACCAGTGATCGTAGATACCTGAAATACAACGTAAAACACCTTAATGAAAGAACAGTGGCCAAGCATGACTCTCTTGTTAGGGGTTTCTTAACCAGCCCGAGCCAAACAAGTCCAATTAAAGTTTGTATATTGTCTCTGGATATGGCTTAGAATATATAATAGGACCGAGAGCGCACTAGTGCGAGATGCGCATTTGACTTTATTCTCCTCCTAAACGCTAGATTGCACAAAAAATAAGAGAGATTGCTGTATGTTTAAACATCCATGAAATTCAGCTGCTCTTTGATGCAACTGTGAACAATGTGCTAATTTGATCCGAATGTTTTAAATGTTAAATGAGAAATGACCAAATATATTTTTATTTCAAATTAAAACTAAAGGACATGTAAAACGCACCCCTGCTGGTATTGATGAAGGCATAAGGTATCTGATTTATAGGTAATATTAGAATATTTACTACAGATCATTTATTTATAATTTATAAAAATCAATAAATAAATAAAAATGAAAAGTTTCGATAAAATGTCAGTATTATCCATGATTTTCTCAAGCCTGGAAATCAGTTTTAAAATGACCTAGACACGGTTTTTGTTCAAATTTAAAATAAAAAATTATCATTTAAAAATACAATTTGCAAACAGCGATAATGTCTTGGCGAACATTAATAATGAATGCCATTTTTACACAAAGCGATGCATTATTAATTCAAATGTCTATATTATTTTAAGCAGCGGTGCATAAAACGTGTGCACTTACCAAATGGGAGCTTTAATTTTGAAGAGTTTCTCGGAGGCCTGGATGACTCTTGTGTTGTCGCAAGCTAGAATGCTAGCCCCGAGAAAGAAACCCACGTCCCAGTAACTCTGTAATCTGTCCAAACTGCCCTTCTTCCCCAAGAGACTGCTCAACTTCACACCTACGAAACGCCAATGAAGCGCGTATGTTATATTAAATGCATATTAATATTGATATATAGGATATGTTGGTTAGTCTCACTACTATATGCTCTCTGTTTGATAAAGGAGAATACTCTTTATTAGCTATAATAAACAAGGCCTTAAATAAACAAAGATTAAAAAGCACCAAAGCATTTCAACGCAATACAAACTGATTCTGCAAACATTCAGGGATTGATTAGAAATAACTGAACTAAGTACACTGTTCACGTGGGTCGGCAAACAAACTTTTCATCCTCTTTATATTCAAATGCCCGTTTGACACCATTCTGGAAGGAAAACCTGACAACTCCTAAATAACTGGTGTGTAAATAATGTTACAATATGAAAAGTGATCGTGAATAAATTATAAAAACACAAACATGTATTAAACATTATGTATATGCTCAAGAACAAGGCTTACTAATGCTGGAACAATGGTTTCTAAAAGATGAATTGAGCATTTATTATTCATAGCGTGTTGTTATTATAAAGTGTTACTAAATAAGGTTGTAATGCTGAACTTTTTTGTTAGAATACATCATTACTGATGTAAAACTGTTTTTTTTCAGACTAGTGGAAAGGAAATATTCAAAAGGCACTGTTCAGTGTTTCTTTTATAGAACTTTATCTATTTACGTCAAGAGATTTCAATGCACATTTTTAAAGGCCATTTTTCAAAATGGGTTTTGTCTCCAACACCGAGCCATAAACTTCCACTTCAGTCGCATTTACACCCACGACAAACTCTACAGTTTTATTCCTGTCTGTATCGACAATGTTTCTACAGAGGGATTTGTTCATATATAATTTACTAAACACATTTTGTAAGCCATTCTTAGCATTTATGAATTATGGAGTGACCGAAAGGAGAAAATTCCCTTTGTAAAAAAACTAATTAAACAAGAATTTTGAAACCAAGTTTAGATTTTTGTACTGGAAATGTATGCAAATTAGCACATAGCTCGTTTGCATATCTAAACCTAACATTTTAGAAATGTTTACACAATTTTTTTTGCAATTATCAATGTATTCAATCAGGTGGGTAAGTCAGGTGATAACTCGGTTATTTTTACCCTATTCACCTGCGGTGTCTTGGAAAGTACTTTTTGACACCGTAAAATAAATGTTGATTTTGCACAATGTACATTTGACGTCACATGTCAGTTTACGCACCTACTTTACGCAGTTCAAAGGAGGAATCGAACTGATGCCCTGCAGCCAATAGCAGCACTGCATAATTTATACCGGAGTGCAGCGTCGGCTCCGATTCGAAACCCTTTCTAAACCTGCACACGAAAGCAGAAAAAAAACAAAAGTAGAGTACAATGCCACTATGGCCACTTTATTGGTAAATCTCACAAAAGGGACAATGGTCCTACAAACAGACTTCGTTTTCCTCACCAGTGCATGCCCTGATCTCTGCTGTCCGTGTCGGTGAAATGAGAGTCCAGGAACATGTCTTTATAGATTCTGCCTACCAAACAATAAATATCAGAGGCCACCTGCTCATCAGAGTTCACCAACGGCAGCATGATGTCCAAAGCCTTCTGTCTGTCTCCTGGCAGGTTTCTCCTGCAGAGACAGAACAAAGAGAGACTGAAATTCAGAAATGAACCCAAAAACATTCTGGAATAACACATGGTCAGCTAGACGCAAGCCTTTTATTGGCTGATTTTATTCAAATGTGCAAACATAACGCTGCCCAATAAAACAACACCGAGTCTGGAACGAGACGTTCAAAGGTTCGGAGACGTTGTTTGAGGAAATTCATTTATTTAGCTAGGATTTATTTGGCTTCAACTGAAAATACTACTGTTTGACGCAGTAAGATGTTCAGGTGTCACCTGTTGAGGGCAAAGGCGTAGTGGAACTTTATGTGAGGATGAGCCACTGGGTCAAAGGTCGGCAGCTTCTCCAGTGTTTCAACTAACTTCACAATGGATTCATAATCCTACAAAACAAACAAGAAACACGGGACATGCATATTTATTACACAATATTATAAAACTACGCTCATATGCAACATCTGAAAATACGAGACGAAGGAAAATCAAGTATATTCAGTTTTTCTGTATACTGTATTCCTTAAACATTTTTATTTAGTAAAAAAATTGATTCGCGTCCAAAAAAAGCACTAAAATATTAACACATCCTCTTACAACTGCACATTATCACGAAGCACTAAACATAATTAAACCTGTGACACATTTTCTTTCACTTCAAAAAACGTTAAACATATTATGCAACTTAGAAAGTAAGTTATTGAAAGTGACTAGCAATAACGGTACTTTTGATCTGCTCATGTAAGCAAATTGTGAGCAATTCATGAATCAGTCTTTCATTTATGTCCAGTTATTAAAACTGTGTCAAATATGTGAAGTCTGGTGATGATTTACAAGAATCGAGTCGAAATAAGAAGGATTCGGTTAAACAAACCGAATCGCCCAAATCAATCAAACCGCTCTGCAGAAATTAGCCAAAAATCTTAACGATTACAACATTACAATTATTAACATATGACTGGCCACATTTGTACATAGACACCCACCTAACTCTGTAAAACAGATAAACAGGTAATTAACGCACGCAAGAACAAACCTCAAGGTGCAGTAACAAAAAAAAGCCATTTCCTTTTCAGGCTTTAATCAATCAAATAGTGATGAAATTAAATTAGGATTGTTCGTAGCACAAGAAACACTGACTACAACTGGACATCAGACATATGAATTTGAAGAGATGAAGGCAACGGAAAGTAAGAAAACCATGCGACTGTAGTTAACGGTCATTTATCATACCTTTTACTTCTAAAGTTACTGCCAAGGTGTGTCTGAGTTATAGCAGAACATTTATGACTTCCTGTTCTCCTCTTATTAATATTTAACAGGAAAGGCACTAACAGTTCTAACAAAACTACTATCCTTTTTTAAGCACATCTGCAGAAAGTAAAGCAGAGCCAAGCTTAGAGACACGCAGCTCTTCAAACATTTAACCCCTTCACATCTTCAGGGGAAATCTGCGGTAGAGGAGCTTGTTCTTTCCTTGGGAACAAACTGGTTGTAACAAACTGTAAAAGCCGAAACGATATGCATATTATTTGCTATGTATAATATTTAACGGGCTACTTCAATCAGAGCATTTTAGGAAATGTACCTTAACCTTCACAATCAGGGATTAATGGAATATTCAAGGTTCGGTACAAATGAAGCATAATGGACAAATTCTGTAGCAAGCTGTTGATTTCTTCTCATTCTTCAGTCTGAAGAAGTAAACCCTCAAAGTGGAAGCATTTGGGGCAAGGCGTTCCAGCAGTTAAAAAGCATTTTGGTAAAAGCATCAGCTTTTCTGAACAAAAACATGTTTGAGATGTACACTTCGGAGCACTGTGTTTGACGTTGACGCTCCTCAGGTTATTTGTCATCGGTGCAATTCCTGAGGGTGGAGTGTACTCCTGGCAAACAGTGGTTTTTTTACGAACACGTATCTTTGCATGCATCATTTACAAGGTGTACCCTTTGTGGTCATGACAGGAGTTGGAGTATCGGATGTACATTTGCACAGACAAAGTAAACCATTTTTAATCGCTTGCTGGTAAGGGAATGCTAGTTAAAGAGAACTAACAGGCGTACTTGGATCACCACATTTCAAACCCCTTATCCTGGTTTTTGTATGCGTTTTGGATCAAGCACATGTTTACCAGCTGCTCTACAACCCAGACCTTTCTTCCCTTCGCCACTCCACCTCTTTCAAACGAGTCTACAGTATGGGTGGCACTTCTGGTTTATGGAGCTTCCACCCAAAAAATAAATAAATAAAAAAAATCATATTCAAATAAGAACTCATGCTCCATTTTTAAACATCAGGAGAAAAAAAGGCTTAGTGTTTTAATGTGACACTGAATGCGGTGCCAGCACGTCTTTTTAGTGAGATCAGCATCAGTTTCCCTCTGATTCTCTTATTTTTTTCTTTGCATTCTGATATAGTTGCTTTTTCTATGCATTTCTAAAAAAAAGACAACAGGCACTGTGCAGCTGTGACCTGCTCTCCTGTTCGTATCACTGTAAAACTTAAAGTGTGACGTGATTAACTCCTAATCCCCATCATAAGCATTCACTGGAATATTTCTAAAGCTAGAAAATAATTATATCAATCAGTGTTACAGCTAATGGTACAATTTGGATTTTACATAGCCCTGCATATAATATTTAACATTTTGAAAGTCTAATTCATTTGAGCTTTTGGGGTTATTCATAGTATTTTAAGTATTTTTTTTTTTGCTATTGGTGTTTAACGGTTGAGGAGTGAAACGGTTTAACAGAAGTTACTCCCATCATTCAAACAACGTGCCATGGTGTCATTTGTCAGCAAAAAGTGGACACACTGACACTTAATACACAGAATATTTACAAAACTGTGTTCATTTAGGTGTTCATGTCTTGCCCCATAGACTTCCACTGTAAGGTCGTTACTGTACATATGATCTTGGTTTGTTTTACCAACTCAGACACAAGAAAATATTTTTGGGAGACTGGGAGAACTAATAAACATCAACTTTAACTTGTCTTAAGCCTGGTGCATCCTGTTAATGAGTGACCGAAACCACCAATAACACTCGTTTCACCAGTGCATGCGCATTTTGCTTAAAAAAAAATCTTTAAAAGTTAAACAGACATGTGATCAATAACAGAACAGATATTGCAGCCAGAAGTCACCTGAATATCTCTGTAGGACAGGAGGAGGTTGATGACGACGTCAGCTGAAAGACACTCGACGTTATCGAGCCGCTGCTGAATCCGTCTGAGTTCGGCCGCCAGCTCTTCTCCGGTGTAAAGCTCACGCGCTTTCCGAATCTCATTCAGAACCGTCTCGCGGAAGTACTGGCTAAACAAGCGCACAAAAGAGACAAAAAGAAAAGCTAACGAACCGTGAAAGAATGGAAGTACACACTGCAGATTCACGGAAGTTATTATCATACACTCACACCAAGCAAACCGTTTTAAGAACAACATTTCAGTTGATAAGAAGACATTTTATACTTTTCTGAAACACAATCTGATAGCATTATTATTAACAAACGTCTGGCAGAGTCGGCAAACATGCGACGGCACTTACAGCCAAGTCAAAAATATTTAGCATTAATGGCCGCTATATATCATAACTGAACTGCTTTTTCACCACACATTAATTGATGCCACTTTGAAAATGTATTTTGAGGTTAACTATTGCCTGTATGGGGATTAGATTCGCTTCATCTTTAGGTTGTTCTTCTTGTTCGGTGTCTGACTGGGTTTGTCATGTTGTCAACGCCGAATAACACCGCATACGTCTGTCTAAATTCTTCTGGCATGATGGCACGGCATGGCATTCAAACTACTTAAGGGTCAATATGAGCAAAACCTTAAACCGTATCACGTGAAAATATGCATTTGCATCTACGCATTTCCAAAGCCACTATTAAATATCAGCGAAACCCTAAGAAGTGACAACATGTTCTACAATAGCGCTCTCATTATAACATAAATTATATGACAGGTTTTTTTTTTTTTCTCATATAGAATACACTGTTATTTATAAAATGTAATGTTAATATATCGTCTATCTGCACATGAATGGGTCTAATCGGCTCTGAATGAACTCCATTTGTGGACACACTGTTTAAGCGACAATGTCCAAAAACTGATCGCAGTGTTTTATTATAATAGCGTTCTCACATGCCCGAGCCTTCATCAGGAAAGGCCCATCGTTTTAGAAAGGAGGGGCGTTTTCAGGTTTGGGTTAAAAATTTGGTAAAAAAATAGCAATGTGATTTATTCGAATGTTAAAATATTTAAAGCTGCTTTCTTTTCAGATTCTTATGATAATAGGCTGTAGTTATTGGGAGAAAACCGGTGGTTCTATGTGAAATTTGACCTTGAGCTCCCCAATACAGTCAAATTGGTCATATGATCATAAAATATTCGAATATTCGATTGGGGGTCGAATCAAGCTCATCCTTTCGCTGCACCGAATCCTTCATTTTAAATAACGTCACGTGTCATTCCGCTCACTGCTTTTACGGCAATAAAAGTCCTTCAGTTAGCTGCGAAACGAAACCGAGAAGCGAGGAGATGAAGGAGGTTCCCACCAGGTGTTGGTCTTGCAGCTGGTGAGCAGTTGAGTGAGTCTGTCCAGCAGTGGCATACAGATGGGCCCCAGCAGGGCCTCAAAGCTGGGCTGCATCAGTTCGCTCAAACCCTTCATCAGACTGCTCTCACAGCAATACACCTTATTCTGAGGCGTCACCATGTATGGAATGAACGTGTAGTTGGCGGCACATGTCTGGAAAAAAAGAGCAGTGAAAATAAACAAACACAGATGAATAAATCAATAGCAAGCAGGTATATCACGCCCCAAAAATGGGTCAAAGGTATTTTCTGGGTCATACATTTGTTTTGAGTCTCTATGGCAGATTGCCATGTTTTCTTGGCATCCTACAGTATATTCCTGTATTTCACAAATCTCCATAAACTAACTCATGAACCCTATGAGTTACCCCACCCCTAACTATTTATACCTTATTTTTGGCACCCAATTATAAAATCGTACCAGAAAGCTTGCAAAAGTCTCGAACACTAAAATGCACCGATAATGTCAAGTTGCTCATGGCATGATATAAGCAAACAGTTTTCCTTTTCTACGTTTGCAGGTGTGCAATCAAACTGATTAACCTCCATGAATAACAGCACGAACTTGATACCAAGACTTTCTTCTTTCTGTTAGAAAATGACAGCAGAGAGGAAGGAAACATCGAGACTTACCAAATTCTTCTGACATATCACCTCCTGTACGAGACAAACAGCAGACACAAATCAATTCAGGTGGTATAAACGACTAGGTTTTTTTTAGGCCTATAACAAACTTTAAAGAGCATACTGCTTCTAAAGTTTTTCAATAACATCGAGTGTGAACATGTTACTGATTTTACTGTATTATACTCCGTTTCCATCGCTATTACTTTCAATATCCTTACTTTCAAAAGAACGGTGTCATTTTTTACTTCTATACCAATTTAATTTGCAAAAAAAAAAAAAGCGAAAAACAACAACAACAACAAAACTAATACCCGTTCTGCAATTCTGTTTGTAGCTGCCTTTTATTTCAGATAAAGTGGTAAATTAAACATTCACTGTAATAACGTCACACTACTGCAACAACGTAGCATGCTAGCGGTAAAATGTTATCTATGCATATTGCAGAGTGTTTCCTGAAACTGCAAATCCTTTGCAGTGCACTTCATTTTGAACATCTGTGTGTGTGTGTGTGTGTGTGTGCCAAGCACCATCCTCCACTAAATTCTGCCTGGTAATAAAATCACTGCCTTTAAGAGCTCATCTAAATATATCTCGTATTATGCAATTTACTCCCCACTCACCTGGCATAATTCCATTTAGTAATGTAAAGTAATAATAGAGGTGTGCGACCTTGTCAGGAGGATCTCCATGACAATAATGCCTGCCAACAATTCGCTGCGATAATATAAACCTACAGCATAACATTGTGATGAAACAGTCAGAAGTCACGCACTGCAAATAATGTGGGCTGTATTAATAATTTGACTCCATCCAATAAATATTTGAGCACCCTTTTGCATGCGACACTCCTACTAGCCCAACGTAAACGTATGTATTACAATAAACGTGCACGCAACACACCAGGACGCTTGTTCACATTGACTTTGAGAAGCAAGACATGGACCTTCATCTTTGTTGTTGCTGTTGTTTTATTAGACTTGCCAACATTTATCAGTCTGGATGCAAGTTTGTCTATACTGGCTGCCAACTGACACCAAAGCTATTATCCTTTTTCCCCATCACACGACACCTATCCACATAAAATATGTATGATATGGGAAAAACTATTTGGCCTCTATTATTTATTGTCTATAAACTTTAGACTGGAAGATTATGAAAAAGCAAGAGGTTGAAAAAACGACCCTGTCACTTTAAATTCGACTGCTTGCCTTGAGACTGAGAACCGAATGCTTGACTTTCTGACCTGAAGAGACTGCAGCGAGTCGGAGTTGAGATCGCAATAAAGAATGATGTTGTTGACCATGCTGAAACTCTCTCTCACACCCAAGTGATAGAAGAGAGAGGGCTGCCGAAACGCATCAGTCATTTCAACCACTGCGATATCTGTGAACAGAGACAGGAGAGAGTTCACATATTTTGAAACACTTTCATGCAGACCTGACAGACAGACAGACAGTGTGGGGGCCATGTTCTATCGGGCCAGTCCCTACAGCTGGGTTCAACACCCTATATGCCACATTTAAATATCGGCAGGAAGTCAGTTCCTCTGTTTGCGTGCATATGTGCCAGAGCTGTAGTTTCAGTTAACCCAAAGGAAACAGACACGTGCAGAACGCATTGAACATCCATGTGTCTTCTAGTTTAAAGAAAACTTAAAATTGATTTACATACACAAATCAAAACGAAGCATATAAGGAGAGTTTGGGTCTACTGGGGAAACTTATCTTGTAGACTTCTTAACCTGCTTTGGTCACAACAGCTGCTAGACAGTAAAGGGAGAGTGCAAGGATTAAGTTGAGATGCTATACAAACAAAAAAAAAATCATCATCTTGTCTTTGCCTTTCTTATCACCTGTGCACAAATTCGCTGGATTCCGTCACATCTTATAAATCGTCACAAACACCGACTTCAGTGACCTCAGTGTTTCAAATGTTTTTGCACCCTTGAATCTGACACTGGCTAAACAAACGGAAAAAAACCTGATCGGAGCGATAAATCAGAATTGAGAAGTGTAATAGCCTTAATAGCGAGTGTCTAGTTACAGTAAGAGTAGTAGTTAAGATTTGAAGTGGATCAAATTCATTCAAAACTGTCTTAAGGTGCAACTTTGATAAAAAGGTTTTGATCCACTTTGAATGTTGACTAGTGTGGAAACCCACAATCTGATCTGAATATCGCCTCTGAAATATAATTGTTTTGGACAGCCAAATATACTCAAAGACATGACCAAAATCATACCACTGGAAGTAGTGGTTGACCAATATGGGTTGCAAATGTTGTGGCCATGTTGACACTTAGAGATCAGGGCTGATATAAATGTCAATATATTACAAATGAATGAAAGACTACTGTACAAAATATTTACTAAAATACTAAATACGTTTACAATCCATTGACAAAGCTGGCAGAAGACTCGATGCTTCCGTTAATTGAGGTGTTGGTTATCAAGCCGATTGCGACCATCTCAAGATGGATACCAGTGGACATCTGCAGAGCATTGTGAAAGTTATAGAGTTTTTAAATGCTGCATTTTATAATAAGGTGATGCATACTATTTCTAAGTCAATGATGACCCAAAACAGCCTGGTTACAAACTTTAAAACATCTTCCTTTGTGTTTGGCAGAACAAAAAAATTTGGTCTGGAACTACTCGAAAGTGATGACAGAATTTGCATTTTTGGGTGAAACATTCCTTTAAATGCAAATTAGTTAATTTCTTAAATACAACAAATAATCATACAGGTTGTGTATTGAATTATATGCAGGCATAACTGAAAAGATTGTGACAGGTCATTTGTTGCATGTTTCTTTGCTTTTGGCTTCTTCCATATTTTAAATCCAATTTTAAACAATTTTTCCATCCAAATAGAAAAATTCTGCCATCATTTACTAACACGCGTCATTCAAAACCCGTAGGACTTTCATCCATGCCACACGAAAAAGGCAAGACAACAGTAGGCCATCGTCCATTAGAAATTTATGGAAACGGGAGCAAAAGGTTTTTCAAGGATGTCTTTCACCACCACTCTTCTGTTCAAAATATCGCCGTTTATGTTGCATGAAAAAAGAAAGTCATACAGGTTTAGAAGCTGTTAATGTGACGGCGATGATCATTTCCAGCTGCGAATGCAAGACCTGACATCCCGATTCACAAAAGGAAATCTGTTTCAGATTTCACATGCAAATGTAGTTTCGTACATCATCCAGTCACACAAAGCGCACAAATCACATCAATGGCAAATGTCATGCAAGGCCGGGAAGAGCTAGTGGTCATCCGACAACTGTTTAGCGAGTTCAGCATTTTAATGGTAAGCTCACAATGGAGACGCACGACTTCTGTTTGTACCTCACGTGTGATTTTGTGCCGTGGTGTGTCGGACACAAAAGCTTCCAGGCTTAGCTGAGTTTGAGCGGTAGGTTTTCAGAGTATTATTGTGAGTCTGTTTAAACAAAGAGGATCGATGCTGCTTGCAGACAGGCAGAATCCCATCACGCTGACATACCAGACTGTATTGGCTGGATGCACAATATAATTATTAAATGCAATAGGGAATGAGGCCGTGAGGGAAGCTATTCAATGTGTTCAACTGTACTGAAAGCTTGCATACGGCTAAACGATTAAACCAAATTAAACCGAAAGAAACGTAGAAGTACACATACAACAGTCCACGTTCGTCTCTCATATACAGAAGTGAAGATTTTTTCCCACAACGAATGCGTAGAAGGCTCATATTTCATATTACAGTTTGTTTTTGATTGCTATCACGCTATAATTGAAACAAAGACACATTTTCTTGCGCATGGACTGATCATGTAGGTAGCTGGCCTGCAGGGTGTTACGCTACTTACAAATACAGTATAATTACGGTAGCGGGAATACTTTATATAAGAGAGCGTTTCTTTTTTGTAGCCAAGTTCTTCTTACAGGAACTGAGAGACAAAATCAAGAAAGTATGAGGTCACTTACAATATTGTAAAGTAATTAATTTTATGTAATGTAACAGGTATTACATTATATCCTGTAGTGTGTTTCACATCAGGTTCATTTCCTTGGTATTTGAACTTTTCTTCTCTTTTCATACACTGTAAGTCTTTAGCGTTATGAAAACGGTTTACGCTGTACACTGAAAGAGAATGCGTTTTCATTAAAATATTTGATTTTGACTTGAACGAGCTGGTGTATAGTTTTGAGATTGTGTTTTATAGTTCTGGGAAAATGGTGAATCGTTACATGAACTGTGTGATAGCAATAGAGACAAACTCCGTAATGGTACAATACTTCAGAATAAGCCCCAGACCTTTCTAAAGATGTAGAGGTATAGGCTGCCTGCATGTTAACAGGTAACCAGAAAACAAACCACTGTGTCATTTTACTAAAAACTACAAAAATAATGCTAATTTTCATGAACGGGGCGTTCCTGCTATACTATCTTTTACGGTTCCTATACCACTGCAGTTCATCTAGAAAACCGTTAAAGCTGTGAATAGCGGATTTTACGAATTTAGCGATAGTGAATATGAAAACCTCATAAACATTTGATCGTAGTCATTTACACTGCATTGTCTATAGTGTTGTAGTATTGCAAGTAAAGTGTCTACCATCACGTTTGGTAAAATACAACTTTACAACTCTGTAAAACTCTGTCATTCATTGTAACGGGCTGGGCTTTGATATTACCATCATATCTATAAATAAACATAAAAGGCTCCCTGACGTCTGTGTCGTGCTAAAGCTAAGTGAGTTGATTATTCTTTAATAATAATGATGATAATTTCAGGGTTTGGCAATCAAAAAGGAATTCAGTGAAATGCCAAAACATTTATAGCATCATATTTAACATTTTCATTTCAGACTACTGAAGAATCTACAGCAATGATCAATGGTTTATTTACATAATATCCAAAGTTTCAGGGACATCTTTAAGTTAATGAAGCAGAATAAAACAATGCTCATTAATGATTTTACATATACAGATGTGCATATGTTGTATAACTGCATTCATAAGTAACTCTCACGCATCTCTAGGCTGACTGCTATGCTGCTGGAAACACATACCAATGAACTGTTCCTATCTGCTGTTGTTCATTAATCTCTTTTCCAAATATGCATCATGGGAAATTCACCCGTTTGGCTCTCATGGGTGTTATTTTCCCACCAATGCTCACATGCCGTTGGTCATCGAGTCTAAAAATCTATCCACTGTATTGGTTTTGAAAAACAAGTATGAAATCACAGTCATCCATTCAGAGTAATCACACCTCTCAGTCGGTTTGAGACCGCCGAACAAGGACACGAAAACCATTCAGCACGAGTTAGCGGAGAAAACTCCTGTTGAATTATTAAAAAGAAATGTGCTGCCTGCTGAGTTTAGAGTACGAGAAATGAGAAAGACACCTGAAACTAACTCTCTCTACAGCTGCTAAGCATCTCGGTTAACCGTTTCTAATAACTAGTTTACAAATATATTCCCCTTTGACTGTCTGGATGAGCAGGGGCTTGCTATTATGCTACTTTTTATATAGTTCCTGTACTAGTGCAACTAATCCATCAAATTGTTAAGGCCTAGCTATAGATGAAGTCCACGTGTAATTTTCACATGAAAAACCAACATTTTCAATTCAGTGTCTTTTGGTGAACGGCTTATTACAGGTTGATTACAGGTACTTCTGAATCACCGTTCAAACGTATCTACTAAACACTACACTCATTAGCCAACATAAGCCAATCAGACCAAACCAAATACTAAACCGGCTTGGACTTGCAAAGCAGGCCGATGTTTGAAATTATTTTAAGCGATTTTAACCGATTATCGTTTCATCACAAGCGTTTATTCCTTCCTTTCTTTTTTCAAACCAGGTTTACTCAAAACGCACTAAAATGTATTCGGCACATTATACATTACAGAGCAGTTGTGTGATTCACGACCCCTCTCCTGTGGTTAGCAACAGATCCGATGGATGGATTAGGTAGTAGGTCATGCTAGTTATTTTCAATTGTGGTTTTATGAGATATATATATATATATATATATATATATATATATATATATATAATAAATAAAATATATACACACACCACTATTCATTTCAGCCTGTATGCACAAATCTAAAAAATTATACTATCTGATGACTAGGCCTTGCAGAGATAACAATAATATACAAGAACATTGCAGACTGTCTTGTAATCATGCACAAAAAAAAAAAAAAAAAAAAAGTCTGATAAGATTGTTCTCCACTACAAACCACCATTCTTTCAAAAACTCCCAGTTCAGAAGTACAAGTACCCTCCTACGCAGTACACACTCACAGTTAAAACATTTTAAATCCTTTTTGAAATGCTACAATATGTAAAACATGCTACATTACATATATATATATATATATATATATATATATATATATATATATATATATATATATATATATATATATATTAACAAATTATAATAAAAAAAGATAATCGACATATTTACAGATGCGCTAATCTCAAAAAGCGGTCATTAGTCAACACATATATAGTCATGGCTTGCATTTATGAAAACTGGACATGCTTTAAAACCCGAAACAAATAACAAAAGCTCTTGAGGGCTCCAGCTATGTACTGACAACACGATAACATCTCAGCATTCACAATAACATAGCGACTTAGCAAGAGCTGTGCGATGTTACCACACAGGAAACGGTTTTCACTGCAACCCCGTCTCAAGTTTTTTTAAACCTGAAGGCCACGTGGATGAAAGGGGCAAAACTACGACGAAACATACAGAATTGTGTGCAGAGAAATCAAACCACCTCATTAAAACCAGATCACAAACGATTAAGAGACAACAGTCCCATGCGGGCCAAACACCCTGAGGAGCATCTGAGAGTCTGTCTGTGATATGAAGTCCAGAAGAAACTCCAGATCTTCAAAGTAATTCATCTACACATATGAAAGAATACGCTAAAGTTGACGTCCAATGGGGAAAACAGTCACACATAGCGTAGATGTAGGCACCTATATGCCACAAAATGTGCGCTACTACACAGTTATGGGTGTAATTTGCTTATTTTTAGGGTTTCTAACTACTGCTGCAAATACGTTTGCAAAATGGTTAAATCAAACTACTTTAAATGCAGTGCTTCATCACCGAATGTGGATCTCAGAGATGAGGAGAGTTGTGCACGCACAATAACAAAGCGCAGTGTTTCGGGATGTTTTTCGGGTTCAGCCCTTTTGGTTTTACTTTCTTTAGCTCCACTCGACTCGACAGTGGCTCATTTAAACATCTGCATCTTAAAGTTTCTTTTCAAGCCGTTGCGCGCAACGCTTCATTCTCATTCACGTTTTAAGTGCCGGTCATTTCTCAGGGAAATCAGATTAAAGGCACGGCCCTCCGCCCCGGGTCGTGAGAGTTCCTGGTGAAGAAAAGCAAGAAACCGAACGGAGAGAAACCAGGCTGACCTAAAAGACGGCGAAGACCGCGTCTACCAAAGCTTCAAGTAGACTTACCTGCATTGTAAAAGTGATCAAGCACTGACGTTTCACCAAAGTCCAGCTTCCCAAACGGGACGATATCTAGTTTAAACCCCACTATGTCACAAGCGTCCTTCAGACACTGTAAAGCCATGCTTTCGGGACTGATAGACTGGCTCGTTTCAGAGTTCCTCACGTAGGCCACTTGTACGGTTCGGCTCTTACATTTCCCCGTGGTCAACAAGGTCCCACTGTCCGAGGGCAAACTGATCACCCCAAGGTTGGCGCTTTTACAGATGGAGGGGTCCTGCCAGAAGGTCCCAGCACCAGGATTCATGCTGCCACTGGATTCTCCATTACTACCTCCCATCATCATGTCTAGGGGTTGGTCAAGAGAGGGTACGGAAAGAGAAATGGCCTCCAGGTCTGGATTCATCTTTTCATCAGTTTAGCAGGACCCCGAGCCCAGCAGTACGGCTCCTAAACCGGCGCACTTCATAGCTGCCGCTCCTGGCAGTGGCTCCGAACGACGCGATGTCATCAGCACCGACAACCTGCGATAAAGGCGATTACGGTTTCATGTTTAGATGAACGTTTAAAAATCCGCTTAGCACCATATAGGTCTGCACTGGAAAATGGCAAGAATCCAAAAGCTGCACGGATCAAGGACGCGCTCGTCACGACTCGAAGAAGCGACATTAGACTCGATGCGCTTCAGCCGCGACCCGAAACACGCTCGACGCCGAAGAACTCGCGCTCGCTTCTAGGAGCGCGTGCATAGTTTGTGAAGTAACGCGGTTCCGTCGTGTGTCGCGTCAAGCCGTTTCACCGCGCGACATCAAACGCGTTTCCTCATACCTCGCCGTTCCTGTTCGTGTCGTTGTGTTTATCATTAAATTGCGAAATCGCGCTCGGCTGAAACGCGCTGTCTGCTGGACCCTGCCCTGTTTCTATTATTATCTCGAACACAACTCACGCTCGGGGCGGAGCGGCACCCGCGCTTACCGGAAGTGAAATGACGAAACCTACTATGAAAAAGGCTCGGGTGATCAATATTAAACACGTGACGATCACCCCACTGTGAAGAAGACCAGGGGCCTCCCGCCCACTTGTGGCATTTATTTATTTATTCATTTTGGTTAAAATACATATGAATAATGTAAGCCCAATTAAAACAGTAAAACCCCTAATGTAATCTTTGTGAGGCATTTCCTGTAATAACATTATTATAAAAATATGTATACTTTTACTCTGATGCGTTTCTCCGAAGTATATTCGTTACTTACAACAAAATAGTCAGAAGAACACGGTTTGACGAATCAGCGTTTGCAAGGCTGCTCACGTGCGCGCTCATTTCTTTTTCCACTCAAGAGCAAGACAACATCGTCTGCGATAATGTCGTTTTTGAAATGTGTGCGATTTGACATTATCAGGTCGGCTTTATCACCTAATAACACAATGGACGCACGTTGATGTGGTCTAAAACTCAAAACTCTATTCTAAAGTGTAGACGCAAAGTTCATAGTATGCTTTTTGTGCTTATATAATTCAATATAATCTATATAATTCAATATAATCAATATAATCAACTTCATCTGTGTCACACAAAGAGCATTGCTTTTCTGCAGCACAAACACATTTAATAATAATCATTTTGTACTAAAGCAGCTTACATTTTAGACATAATATTGCTTTTCTCCTCCATTTTGCCAACGAGAATAGCTCCAAACTCGTTTAACGTTTAACGAACTGTCTTTACTTCGTGAATTAAGCAGCTTTTTGAACTAATCTGTTGAACCTCAGCTGCCATCTACCGGCGGTTTTAATTAGACACTTCACACGTTTTAAATTAGTTCAAATATCAGTATTCAACTTAAACTGAAAACAAAATATTAGGCCTATTTATGAATCTGTAACTGCAGTTTAAATGCATCCGCGTCCCCTCTGAAATACATAAACTGTGTAAATACATCTAAATGCTTTTTCAGATGCAGATTCCAGAAATGTCTTTTTATGTTGGAATGAAGGACGTGCCCTATTACTCAAAAATACAAAACTGAATTCTGTAGTTTTACTTAAATAATGCAGAGCACAAATTCCACTTCACTTCATTTTGGTTGCCTGTTTCTGACTGCAGCCGGCTTCTTTCTCCGACTGAAATATTACAGATAATTTAATGAACCCTTATTAATGTGACAGTGGCTTATTTTGAATGTCATACAGTGAAATAATTATCTCTCTCTCTCTCTCTCACACACACACACACACACACACACACACACACACTCACACACACACACACACACACACACACACACACACACACACACACACACACACACACACACACACACACACTCACACACACTCACACACACAGTAAGCATAATCACAGATACAAAAACATTGAAGAATTATATATAAAAAAACCTACCAGCACACGAGAGCACAGAGCTCCCGAATAATAAGAATGAGTTAATTTATTGAGTTATTTCAAATTATTTGTTATATTTAGGCATAATAAGAACAACAGGTCTAGTATTGGTTGCTTTGGGTCTCTAGTAAGATAAATGTGCTTTTTCTAAATGGCCTGGGTAAAAAAAGTACACTTTAAAGTAATTAAAGTGCTCTATTTCCACACACTATTTTTAGTACTTAAGATCATCTAAGTGCACTCAACTGTGCTAATTTGAGACACCATGAATATGAAATAAAATATACTTTTAACATACTACCTTCGTGTATTTAAATTTATTTAGTTACCACTTATATTACACTTGAGTGTACTATTGTATAAAATATGGTTTTAAGTGTGTTACAAGTGTTTACTAAATACATTTTTAAAACATAGTATGTTAAAAGTGCATTTTAGTACATATTCATGGTGTCTCAAAATAGCACAGTCAGTTCACACTTAGATGATTTACCTGGGTGTCTTATTGGCAGAGGCTTTGTGACGCTAACACCACAGAACAAATGTCTGGTTAGGTGATTGACAGCAAATCACAGTAAAGGCCTATTATTTCTGTGTGCAGAAATGTAGTAAACAACATCTTCAACATCAAAACATTACGTTTCTCATAATTGATATTTGAACTCAGAAATGACTTCCACTAGACAGGCAATAATAAAAAGTCTCACATTAATGAATGAATGTCAAATAAATAAAAGAAATGGAAAAGAGGCCAAATCCATCAGCAGATACCAGGATTTTTCCTGACTGCAACGCTGTACAACGGACTGCACAAAGGACTTTGCCACCCTTCTGAAATGTCTCTGTCTTTGTGTATAATTCCACATGTGGAGGGTATTGGATGCACTCCAGGTGTTTTTGTTGCTTCTCCCAGACGTGGTGGAGGTTTCCAATGAATGGTTCCAATTTAAAAGGGTGATAAGCTTGATAAGCATCTACTGCACTAAGATTGAACAGCTATACGATCACAGCGTGCCACTGTTTATGCAATACAGAGGGGGAGCACAAAAGTGTGTGGTGGTGTAAAAAAAAGACACAACCACTTCTTATTGGAACTAAGCAAGCGGCGTAGTCGGCAAGATTCAAACCTGCACAGGAGACCCCGGTGTATTTGTAGTCCATCTCCTAACCACTCCACACTACTGCACCCAGAACATCCTAAACAGAGAAAACAGGCTGCAGGTTGTTCAGTGCTGAACCTGGGCTCCTACAGCACTGCTGCTCGTTTTCTAGGCATCTCCTATCAGTTCACTCAATTCAGTTCATGAGCGCTCTTTCCTAAGGATCTGACCATTAGGCTCCAGGGGCATATTCACAGCAACAGTCTTCAGAAATATGTTAAGTAATTTATATTACAAAAGCCCGTTTCATTTTGCAGCGTTCTCATTTGTTTTTTTGTGTTGTGTTTTTGCACTCTTTTGCAGTGAACTCTTCCAACACGTGCGTCCACGCTGCTACAGATGTAATGTTCGCTCACACTGCACTGTGTTTGATCTGGGAGTGTTTAAAAAGATGAGACAGGCAACAAATTGAAAGTGAAAAGCAGATGTGTATTCACAGGGGAAGTTTAAATAACACATGAAAACTAGAATAACGTAGGCTTGCACCATACCATAAAACAGTGTTTAAGTTATAATATAAATATAAAGCATACAAAACATACTTTCACAAATACAGTTATTTTAAAAGCTCAGTTACAACAACATAATATATAAGCAAACAAAACCAACAAAAATACATATATTATTTGCTTGCTGCCAAATAGATTATCAGATTGATAGACAAAAAAACTTAATTTTTGAAAGCTATTGTAATTAATTGAAATAATTACAAGTAATCGTACTACCACGAATGGTTTAAAAATTAAGATCAGAAATATATATATGAAAATTAGACATACAAGATATAAATAGAAACTTACAAATATTTTATTCCAACAGACTTGGAGGATTCAAATCACAGTAAAACAGAGTTTACTGACTAAGAATGTTTACAAATCCAGAAGTAATATGGTTCTGAGTAGGAATTCCAGGAGGTACAAAAGAATCCTACCAGAGTCCAGAACTCAATGTTCACCATGGCGAGAATAGCAGCCACAAACTCAGAGAATCAGAGTTCTGAACGAGGTACTGACAAAAGACAAGACCAAACTCACCCAGAATAGTAGTGTGAACGAGCCACAGCTGAGTCTCAATCAGCCGCTCACGCTCAGACACACCCACTACTGGTGAATTCCTCACCTGTATGCTGGGAGGAAGTTTAAGGCGGACTGCCACCAGGCTAAGAAACTTGGGGTGACAGGAAGCGAAATAGGAGCTAGTTTATTAGAAACGGATGGAAGAGGAATGTTTTGAGTAGGTAAAGCCACACTTTTTGACCAGTGTCGTGAGCGGAAGGCTTTGACCTGTGGCGCATTGGCTTTAGCGTTGGTGCAGCCCTCACCCGGAGTAGAGTCTGATGAGCTCTAGTCCAGGTGCGTGTAACACCTCTGGACTAAAGGCATGGGCAGAGGGGTAACAAAATTGAGACTCCTGTCTGAAACACGTCTACCGCAGAGGCCATGAATCACCCGGAGACGCGATCCATGACAATGGCCGCTTGGTCTCCTTGGCTGAGATAATTTGGGCAAGGAATAAAATGGAAACTGCTTTTGAGAACCGTCCACTATGGTTAAAACAAACGGTGATGAAATCTGGTGCAAGCGGTTAAAGTAACCCCTCTCTGATAGTCGGGTTGAAGTCTTACCATGAGCGCCAAACTAGACAGGCCAAAACAAACTCTCGGATGTTGCGAGCCATGGCGTACCACCAGAATCATTGTTTAACCAAAAAAATGGTACAAATCCAATTCCTGGATGACAAGCCACGTTGGAAAGAATGGCCCCACTGAATAACATCTGACCTTAACCTCTCTACCACGAAACAATGACTCGCTACACATCCGGGAGGATGTGTTACCTCTTCTAAGCTATTGCAGACTTTGATTAGATCTTCCAAGTGACTGCAGAGAGAACTATCTTTTAGGTACAATGCTCCAGGTGGTCGAATGATCAAAAAGTAGTGATGCAGCGTCCGGGACTGATGTTTTAGACCCCGATCAATAGGAAATAGAAAAATCAAATTAGTACAAAAATAAAGCCCAACCAGCCTGCCTAGACTTAAGATGTTTAGCCAGTCTAATATATTCAAGATTCTTATAGTCGGTCCAGACTGCTGAAAGGGATCCCCGAACCACCTAACCAATGTTCCACTTCTTCCAATGCTAACTTGACAGCTAGTAACTCTCTTTTGCCAATGTCAGAATTAATTTTGGCAGGAGACAAATGATGTAAGAAAAACTTCTGCAGTGATGTATTATGTCACCACAGGCGGCGTGCAGATAGAACACATCGACCTTCACCGCAACTGACGTACATGGGATCAGGGGCTCAAAGAATGGGAGCTAAAACAAAGTGGCTTTTCAGTTTATTGAGGCAACCTCGGCTGCACTCGACCACCTGAGCGCCATTCTAATGGAAGTCAAAGGTACTCAAGGCGTGTAAAAAATTTACAAAATACCAGTAAAAATTCCATGAACCCAAAGGAACCTCTGCAGGGCCTTGAATCAGGGGACAAAGCCCATTGCCTAAAGCCCTGGAACACTCACTGACGTGTTGGGCATGTGTTCCTGAGAAGAGCTCTCAATAAGTCATCAGGTAGTCTGGACCAAGATGGTAAGCATTGTGAAAATCTAACCCAGTGAGATGGACACTCCCTGCAACCTCACCAGACACAGAGGCATCAGCGGCAAAGGATAAGTATTATTTACCGTCTTGAGGAAGGAGAGGAAGGGGCGAGGCCAAATCTCTATTGGGTTCCTCCTTCCATATATCTTGCGTTCCCAAAGGGTGTCGTCTTCCCATTGAGTTAGAACAAATAGAGAAGTATAAGAGCTATTGGATATTTGAAATCATGGCAGGCTGAGAAATTATGATTTAAATGATGATTAGCTAACTTGGACAAATTTAACCAATAGGTATTGTTTTAATTTTAGATCTTGCCAGTCACACTTTAGTCCAAGCGTTTTCAAATTTTTACATGGATTCCTAACACAAACAGTACATTTATTTAGAACTGATTGAAAATAATGTTTTTCAAACAAAGAGATTAAAACTGTATGCCGATATACATGGATAATAAACTATTAACCCATTCAGTAATTCATTGAAAATATATACACAATAAAGTGTATATAAGCATTTTTAACTAATATATAATAAAAAATAAATAATATATATATAAATATATAATATAATAAAAGTAGTTTTAAATGACAAAAACTATAACAAAATCTATTGACATTTTTGTCAATAGATAAAAACAAAACGACAATGTGGAGTACTAAATTTGTACTAAAATCTAAAGAGCAGGCACATGGATAAATTTGTGATGAGAGAGGGCTCTGGTTCGGTGATTTGAGTGCAGACGCTGAAACTTCATACACACAAGATGAACTCAAAGAATTACTCAAGATGATATTTGAATTGTCTGTTTT